>NC_086444.1:375159439-375459439 GCF_028390025.1 Pseudophryne corroboree | reverse complement strand
GACGAGTCCTAAGAACCGCCCGGTCACAGTGAAATATCAGATATGGGGAACTACAGGACAAGGCACCCAAATCCGACACTCTTCTAGCTGAAGCAATAGCCAGCAGAAACACCACCTTAAGGGAAAGCCACTTAAGATCAGCTGAACCAAGAGGTTCAAACGGAGACTCTTGTAACGCCTCCAAAACCACCGACAAGTCCCAAGGAGCCACAGGCAGGACATAGGGAGGTTGGATACTCAACACACCCCGAGTAAAAGGTATGCACATCAGGTAAGGTCGCAATTTTTCTTTGAAACCACACCGACAAGGCAGAAATATGAACCTTGAGGGAGGCCAGACGTAGGACAGACCCTATAGTAAATCCGAGCTGAAGCCGGTTTCCGGGCCCGCAACATAGTTTGAATGACCGCCTCAGAAAACCCTTTAGCCCTTAAGACGGAAGCTTCAAGAGCCACGCAGTCAGAGACAGCCGGGCTAGGTCCTGGTAGACACAGGGGCCCTGAACGAGGAGGTCTGGGCGTTGTAGAAGTAGAATTGGACGCTCTGACGATAGGCCTTGCAGGTCTGAGAACCAGTGCCGTCTGGGCCACGCTGGAGCTATGAGAAGCAGAATTCCTTTTTCTTGCTTGAACTTCCGAATTACCCTGGGCAGGAGTGACACCGGAGGGAACACGTACGGCAGCCGAAACCTCCACGGCACCGCCAGCGCATCCACGAATGCTGCTTGAGGATCCCTTGTCCTTGCTCCGAAGACCGGAACCTTGCGATTGTGTCGAGACGCCATCAGATCTACGTCTGGAAGACCCCACTTTTCCACTAGGAGTTGAAACACTTCTGGATGGAGGCCCCACTCGCCGGCATGTACGTCCTGACGACTGAGAAAGTCCGCTTCCCAATTCAGGACTCCCGGAATGAAGATTGCCGATATCTCGGTAGATGGCGTTCCGCCCAATGTAGAATCCGTGAGACTTCCTTCATTGCCAGACGGCTACGAGTGCCGCATTGATGATTTATGTAAGCCACTGTGGTGGCGTTGTCCGACTGCACTTGAACAGGACGGTTGTGAATTAAATGCTGGGCTAGGTTCAATGCATTGAAGACTGCCCGCAATTCCAGAATGTTGATTGAGAGGAGGGACTCCTTCTTGGTCCACCGACCCTGAAGGGAGTGTTGCTCCAGCACTGCGCCCCAACCTGTTAGACTGGCATCTGTTGTCAACAGGACCCAGTTGGATATCCAGAAGGGACGGCCCCTGTACAATTGTTGGTCCTGGAGCCACCAGAGCAGCGAAAGACGGACCTCCGGAGTCAATGAGATCATTTGAGACCTGATCCGGTGAGGCAGGCCGTCCCACTTGGCTAGAATCAGCCTCTGGAGAGGGCGATAATGGAATTGAGCATACTCCACCATGTCGAATGCTGATACCATGAGGCCCAGCACCTGCATCGCTGAATGTATCGACACTTGCGGATGAGAAAGGAAGCAACGAATCCTGTCCTGAAGCTTCAGGACTTTCTCCTGACACAAGAACAACCTCTGGTTGTGAGTGTCCAATAGCGCTCACAGATGCACCATGCTCTGAGCAGGGATCAGGGAGGATTTCTTCCAGTTGATGAGCCACCCGTGGGCTTGTAGAAACCGGACCGTCATATCTAGATTACGTAGGAGAAGTTCTGAGGAATTTGCCAGGATTAACAAGTCGTCCAGATACGGCAGTATCCTGACCCCTTGACGGCGGAGTACCACCGTCATCACCGCCATAACTTTGGTGAAGACTCGCGGAGCCGTTGTTAAACCAAAAGGTAACGCCCGAAACTGGTAATGGAGGTTGCCAATAGCAAACCTCAGGTATTGTTGATGTGACGCTGCTATAGAAATATGCAGATAAGCATCCTGTATGTCCAGGGAGACCATGTAGTCCCCAGGTTCCAAGGCCAGAACTATAGAGCGAAGGGTTTCCATACGTAACTTGGAAACCTTCACAAACCTGTTCAATGCATTGAGGTTGAGAACGGGCCGGGAGGACCCATTCGGTTTCGGGACTAGAAACAGCGGAGAATAGTACCCCCGGCACCTCTGCGCAAGAGGCACCTGTACTACGACTCCTGTATCCAGGAGGGTCTGTACCACCGAATGCAGAATGTTTGCCTTTGTCTGGTCCAACGGGACATCTGTCTGGCAAAATCGATGAGGGGGTCGCATTTTGAAGGCTATGGCGTAACCTCGAGTGACGACTTCCCGTACCCAGGCATCTGAAGTGGTCTTCAACCATTCCTGGGTATACCCTAGAAGCCGGGCCCCCACCCTGGGATCCCCCAGGGGGAGGCCCGCCCCGTCATGCGGCAGGCTTATCGGCCTTGGAAGCTGGCTGACGGGCCGCCCAGGATCTTTTGGCTTTGGCTTACCAGGTTTGGAAGTGCGGGCCTGCTTGTTGTACCCTGACCTTTTGCTTTACCTGAAGGATGAAAGGAAGTACCTTTAGCCTTCGACACAGAAGGAGCAGTACTTGGCAGACAGGCAGTTTTGGCAGTAGCCAAGTCAGCCACTATCTTATTTAAGTCCTCCCCAAACAGAATATCTCCCTTGAAAGGGAGTACCTCCAGGGTTTTTCTAGAGTCCAGATCCACAGACCAGGATCTCAGCCACAATATCCGGCGAGCCAGGACTGACGTAGTAGAGGCCTTGGCTGCTAGGATACCGGCATCAGAAGCCGCCTCTTTAATATAGCGAGAAGCTGTGACAATATATGACAAGCATTGTCTAGCATGGTCAGAAGAGATTTCAGCTTCTAACTCCAAGGCCCATGCTTCAATAGCCTCTGCCGCCCATGTAGCTGCAATAGTGGGCCTTTGTGCAGCACCCGTGAGGGTGTAAATCGCTTTAAGACAACCCTCCACACGTTTATCCGTAGGCTCTTTTAGAGACGTGACGGTAGTGACAGGTAGAGCTGAGGAAACCACCATTCTAGCCACATGTGAGTCTACTGGAGGAGGCGTTTCCCAATGCTTAGACAGCTCTAGTGCGAGGGGATAGAGAGCCAGCATCTTCTTTTGAGGCACAAACTTCGTACCCAGGTTTTCCCAGGGTTCCTGACGTATATCCACTAGGTGATCAGAGTGAGGTAAAACTTGTTTAAACCACCTTCTGACGCTTGAACCTATCTGGTTTCTTAAGAGGGACGGATGGCTCGGGATCATCTGTAATCTGTAGAATTAACTTAATAGCCTCCAAAAGATCAGGAACATCCACATGTGAACTACCCTCCCCATCAGCAGTATCTGAGTCAGAACCTGTGGGGTCAGTGTAAGTGCCGTCTTCATCAGACGAGGTGTCAGTGACAGAAGTGGATTGTGAGGAGACAAGCGCTCGCTTAGAGGACCCCTTGGACTTAGGCTAGCGATGGTCAGACTTTTTAGTAGTCAGGGACTGGTTCAACTTCTTCAATTGAGCAGATAAATCGTCCGCCCACGGCGGGTTAGCTGCAGGGACCACATACGGTTGTACCGGCATTGGGGGCCCCATAGGGGGTGTTAGTTTATTAACTAGCGTATGTAGAAGCTTGGAAAAAGCGGCCCACGGTGGGTCATTATGTACCTCCGTTGCCACAGTCCCACTGGGGGGCAAGGAGCCCCCAGAACCAGAGCCCACAGCTGCTATATTCTCCTCATAGGGATCTGTGGCTTCAGCAACACCGGCAGTGTGTTCAGCTCCAGAACCGTTACCCTCAGAAGCAGACATGATATAACTTGCAGTATCAGGTAACAGTACAATTGGCAGCAGCACAATACCTCTTACCCAAACCCCTGCGCAGTGTAGTCAGCACTAGCAGAGATATGGTGACTAAATCAGAGAGAAAAATACGTATTAAAGTATATCTTTGTGAAAATCCTATATCAATATAAAAGCTGACGCACCAAGCCCCCTCAGGTTATAGAATATAGGGATAGCAAGTAGAGTGAAAGACACGAAATGGACACCACTCAGCTATCTAATGCACACACAGATAGTCACAGTTTATACAATGCAGAGGTTATTACTAACAATAATACTGCACTGGACTAGAGATATATCTATATATATATATATATATATATATATATATATATATAGATATATATATATAGATATATATATATATATAGATATATATATATAGATATATATATAGATATATATATAGATATATATATAGATATATATATATATATATATATATATAGATATATATATATATATATAGATATATATAGATATATATATATATATATATATATATATATATATATATATATATATATATATATATATATATATATATATATATAGATATATATATATACAATACAAAAATATCCTTATCTTGCGCTCGCAGAACCAGCAGCACTACAGGCGAGACCTCCGATCTCAGTCAAGCATAAGATAGAAAACACAAATCCTGAGCGCGCTCTGTTTGATGTATAGATATAGCGGAAGTCCTTCCAAGTAGGTGTATCTTATACTATGGATAATTGGATTTCTTGGGTTCCTGCAGTGGATAACCCCTCACCAGAAAGTCACCCAAACAAATGGCCCAAGGCCAATTAGAATAAAATATTTAATACAAAAAGAATTCATAAAAGTCTTTGACATGAGAATTTTTTTACAACAGGTTATACATGGATTTTGATAACTCTGACAGCAGAATCCAGTAGGTAGATGTAAACACTCCCTCACCTTAGCAAGGTGTGTGCTTGGCGAAGGGAGTAATTTTCCTAACTGGAATACTGACTAATGACTGATAAGCCCAACGCGTTTCGTCAGTTTGACTTCATCAGGGGTAACAGAAATATATTTTTGTATTGGAGCACCTATACACTGTATAATTCTGCATACAGAATATTATGATCAACCTTTAGATAATTAAACTCATTGCATAAAAAAGAGGTAATATTCCTTTAAAAATTGACTTCATGGTCAGACTTTACTATGTCCGCCTGAACATATAGATTAGTTCGGTACACTCGGTTAAAATACCTATTTTTTAAAAGTGCAATAGTGTATCAATTGGTATATCCAGAAACAGAGTCAGTAAATGCTATAAGCACTGGAACTCCCACATAGGACCCACAATTGTATCCAGAGGATTTCTCAGGCTGCAACCATGTGTGTAGGAGTTTTCAGAATGAATCGCGTTGGGCTTATCAGTCATTAGTCAGTATTCCAGTATTACTCCCTTCGCCAAGCACACACCTTGCTAAGGTGAGGGAGTGTTTACATCTACCTACTGGATTCTGCTGTCAGAGTTATCAAAATCCATGTATAACCTGTTGTAAAAAAATTCTCATGTCAAAGACTTTTATGAATTCTTTTTGTATTAAATATTTTATTCTAATTGGCCTTGGGCCATTTGTTTGGGTGACTTTCTGGTGAGGGGTTATCCACTGCAGGAACCCAAGAAATCCAATTAGCCATAGTATAAGATACACCTACTTGGAAGGACTTCCGCTATATCTATACATCAAACAGAGCGCGCTCGGGATTTGTGATATATATATATATATATATATATATATATATATATATATATATATATATATATATATATATATATATATATAACAAAAAATCAACCCTAATATCTTGCGCTATACCTCTAGTCTCAAACCAACAAGAAATACCCTCTGTCAGATAAGGTATTAAAAGTAGATTACAAATAGAAATGGATTCTCGTGGGAGCCAATATGCCTTTTGTAGGACAATAATTAAAAGTTTTTATTGTACAGAAACAAACGATATTTATCCTAAGCGTTCGTTATTGACACAACCTTCTAAAAATTCATATAAAACAATATTACAATCTTATACATAAATTACAGTTGGATGTGAGGATTTTACAGCCAGGTGATCACAGTCAGAACTCGAAATGGATGTATCTCCAACCAGATGTTTGTGATAAGGACTTTGTTAACCAGACGTTGCAAAACCCAACGCGTTTCGTCCGTTAGGACTTCATCAGGGGTTTGGAATCAGTTCTTATAGTAGGAGTGATTACCATTGATTAGAAAGGTTTAGAATATCCAATGATTACATCCAATCACATATTCAATTCGATAAATATAATATCTAGATAGACTTCAAAAAATATATATAAATTTGGTTGAAATTAGATGATGTTACGTTCCCTATTTTCAATCAAGAATGGTGGAACCTTATAGTCTACCTCTGTTTATACATGTCACCAAACAGAGAACTTAGGAAAATTTCAAATCCTGAACGAAACTATTCCTTTTTACAGGAACAAGTGCAACCTCACTGAATCCCAACTATCTAGATATTATATTTATCGAATTGAATATGTGATTGGATGTAATCATTGGATATTCTAAACCTTTCTAATCAATGGTAATCACTCCTACTATAAGAACTGATTCCAAACCCCTGATGAAGTCCTAACGGACGAAACGCGTTGGGTTTTGCAACGTCTGGTTAACAAAGTCCTTATCACAAACATCTGGTTGGAGATACATCCATTTCGAGTTCTGACTGTGATCACCTGGCTGTAAAATCCTCACATCCAACTGTAATTTATGTATAAGATTGTAATATTGTTTTATATGAATTTTTAGAAGGTTGTGTCAATAACGAACGCTTAGGATAAATATCGTTTGTTTCTGTACAATAAAAACTTTTAATTATTGTCATACAAAAGGCATATTGGCTCCCACGAGAATCCATTTCTATATATATATATATATATATATATATATATATAGTCAATAGATATAACACTGCACAGTAAGAACTTGATGTATATCACAGGGTAAATTGTACTAGAAAACCCTGACCAAATGCACTCTCTCTTAACTAGCACTGCCTAAAAAGGCAGGTAGAATCAGGGGTGTATCTACCCATTGGCCAGGATGGCACTCGCCAGGGGCGCCAGGCAAGGAGGGGGCGCTGCCTGGCGGTGCGGTGCCACTCACGGCCAAAGGGTAGAAGAGAAGTACTGTCAGATTGTACTTGGTGAGAGTCTGTTACTGCCGACTCGGCACCGGTGTCCATCAGCACCGCACTGCACTGGGAGCTTCAAGCAGCAAGGGCTGCTGGGAGCTGTAGTTTCTTTTGAGTCTGATTACAAGTGCGGTGCTGCCGTACACTAGTCTGATCACTAGTGCAGTGCGGTGCTGACGGACACCGGCAGTAACAGACTCTCACCCAGAGCCGCCCCTAGCCAATAGGCATTATAGGCAAATGCTTAGGGCAGAGCTGGCCAAACCAGTCCTCGAGATCTACCAACAGTTCATATTTCTCTAACGTCCTAGTGGATGCTGGGAACTCCGTAAGGACCATGGGGAATAGCGGGCTCCGAAGGAGGCTGGGCACTCTAGAAAGATCTTAGACTACCTGGTGTGCACTGGCTCCTCCCACCATGACCCTCCTCCAAGCCTCAGTTAGATTTCGTGCCCGGCCGAGGTTGGATGCACACTAGGGGCTCTCCTGAGCTCAAAGAAAGTTATAGTCTTAGAATTTGTTATTTTCAGTGAGACCTGCTGGCAACAGGCTCACTGCAGCGAGGGACTAAGGGGAGAAGAAGCGAACTCGCCTGCTTGCAGCCGGATTGGGCTTCTTAGGCTACTGGACACCATTAGCTCCAGAGGGATCGACCGCAGGCCCAGCCTTGATGTTCGGTCCCGGAGCCGCGCCGCCGTCCCCCTTACAGAGCCAGAAGCAAGAAGATGGTCCGGAAAATCGGCGGCATGAAGACATCCTGTCTTCACCAAGGTAACGCACAGCACTGCAGCTGTGCGCCATTGCTCCTCATACACACTTCACACTCCGGTCACTGAGGGTGCAGGGCGCTGGGGCGCCCTGAGGCAGCAATAAAAACACCTTGGCTGGCTAAAATACCTCAATATATAGCCCCTGGGGCTATATATGAGGTAAATACCCCTGCCAGAATCCCATAAAAAGCGGGAGAATAGGCCGCGAAAAAGGGGCGGAGCCTATCTCCTCAGCACACTGGCGCCATTTTTCCCTCACAGCTCGGCTGGAAGGAAGCTCCCTGGCTCTTCCCTGCAATTCTACAGTACAGTAAGAGGGAAAAGAGAGGGGGGGCATTAAAATTGGCACTGTATACAGTATATTATATAAAAAGCAGCTATTAGGGACATAACTCAGTTAGTCCCTGTATATATATAGCGCTCTGGTGTGTGCTGGCATACTCTTACTCTGTCCCCCCAAAGGGCTTTTGTGGGTCCTGTCCTCTATTTGAGCATTCCCTGTGTGTGTGGAGTGTGTCGGTACGGCTGAGGAGGATAATGATGTGGAGGGGGAGCAGATGCCTTTAGCAGGGATGTCACCCCCTGGGGGTCAGACACCTGAGTGGATGGTATTATGGCAGGAAATGAGTGCACGTATAGACTCCTTACATAAAAAATTTGACGACATGCCGACTGTGGGACAGCCAAGTCTTCAGCTCGTGCCTGTCCAGGTGTCTCAAAAGTCATCAGGGGCTCTGAAACGCCCGTTATCTCAGGTGGCACAAGTAGATGTCGACACGGATACTGACACCAGTGTCGACGACGATGAGTCAAATTTAATGCCCGTTAAGGCCATTCACTGCATGATTGAGGCAATGAAAGAGGTGTTAAATATTTCTGATTTACATCCAGGTACCACAAAAAAGGGTATTATGTTTGGGGAGAAAAAACTACCTGTAGTTTTTCCCCCGTCAGATGAATTAAATGAAGTGTGTGAAGAAGCGTGGGCTTCCCCTGATAAGAAATTGGTAATTCCTAAGAAGCTACTAATGGCGTTCCCTTTCCCGCCAGAGGATAGGTTACGTTGGGAAACACCCCCGAGGGTGGATAAAGCGCTCACACGTTTGTCTAAAAAGGTGGCACTACCGTCCCAGGATACGGCCGCCCTTAAGGAACCTGCTGATAGAAAGCAGGAGGCGATCCTGAAGTCTGTATATACACACTCAGGCATTATACTCAGACCAGCTATTGCGTCAGCATGGATGTGCAGTGCTGCCGCTGCGTGGTCAGATAAACTGTCAGAAAATATTGACACGTTAGACAGAGACACGATCCTGCTAACAATTGACCATATAAAAGACTCAGTCTTATACATGAGAGATGCACAGAGGGAAATCTGCCGGCTGGCATCTAAAATAAGTGCATTATCTATCTCTGCTAGGAGATGCTTATGGACTCGCCAGTGGACTGGAGATGCAGATTCCAAAAGGCACATGGAAGTCTTGCCTTATAAGGGGGAGGAATTATTTGGGGATGGTCTCTCCGACTTAGTTTCCACAGCAACGTCTGGGAAGTCAGCATTTTTACCCCATGTCCCCTCACAGCCTAAGAAGGCGCCATTTTATCAGGTTCAGTCCTTTCGGTCCCAGAAAAACAAGCGGGGAAAAGGAGGGTCTTTTCTGTCAAGAGGCAGAGGAAAAAGGCTGCAGCAAACAGCAGGTTCCCAGGAACAAAAGTCCTCCCCCGCTTCCTCTTCCAAGTCCGCCGCATGACGGTGGGGCTTCACAGGCGGAGCCAGGTACGGTGGGGGCCCGCCTCAGGAATTTCAGCGATCAGTGGGCCCGCTCACAGGTGGATCCCTGGATCCTTCAAACAAGGTACCCCTACTTCAACAAGGCCGGGGTTACTATTCCACACTATTTGTGGTGCCGAAACCGGACGGTTCGGTGAGACCCATTTTAAATTTGAAATCCTTGAACACATACATAAAAAAATTCAAGTTCAAGATGGAATCGCTCAGGGCGGTTATTGCAAGCCTGGACGAGGGGGATTACATGGTATCCCTGGACATCAAGGATGCTTACCTGCATGTCCCCATTTACAATTCTCACCAGGAGTACCTCAGATTTGTGCTACAGGACTGCCATTACCAATTCCAGACACTGCCGTTTGGACTCTCCACGGCACCGAGGGTATTTACCAAGGTTATGGCGGAAATGATGATACTCCTTCGAAAAAAGGGAGTTTTAATTATCCCATACTTGGACGATCTCCTAATAAAGGCACGATCCAAGGAACAGTTGTTAGTGGGAGTAGCACTCTCTCAGGAAGTGCTGAGCCAGCACGGCTGGATTCTGAATATCCCAAAGTCACAGCTGGTCCCCACGACACGTCTAATGTTCCTGGGAATGATTCTGGACACGGCCCAGAAAAAAGTGTTTCTCCCGGAGGAGAAAGCCAGGGAGTTGTCTTCTCTAGTCAGAGACCTCCTAAAACCAAAACAGGTATCGGTGCATCACTGCACGCGGGTCCTGTGAAAGATGGTAGCTTCTTACGAAGCAATTCCATTCGGCAGGTTCCATGCCAGGATTTTTCAGTGGGACCTGTTGGACAAGTGGTCCGGATCGCATCTTCAGATGCATCGTTTAATAACCCTGTCTCCACGAACCAGGGTGTCTCTTCTGTGGTGGCTGCACAGTGCTCATCTTCTGGAGGGCCGCAGATTCGGCATACAGGACTGGGTCCTGGTGACCACGGATGCCAGCCTACGAGGCTGGGGGGCAGTCACAAAGGGAAGAAATTTCCAAGGACTATGGTCAAGTCAGGAGACTGCCCTTCACATGAATATTCTGGAACTAAGGGCCATTTACAATGCCCTAAGTCAAGCAAAATCCCTGCTCCTACACCAGCCGGTGCTGATCCAGTCAGACAACATCACGGCAGTCGCCCATGTGAATCGACAGGGCGGCACAAGAAGCAGGACGACGATGGCAGAAGCCACAAAAATTCTCCGATGGGCGGAGAATCATGTACTAGCACTGTCAGCAGTGTTCATCCCGGGAGTGGACAACTGGGAAGCAGACTTTCTCAGCAGGCACGACCTCCACCCGGGAGAGTGGGGACTTCATCCAGAAGTCTTCCAAATGATTGTAAATCAATGGGGTCGTCCACAGGTGGACATGATGGCGTCCCGCCTAAACAAAAAACTAGAGAAGTATTGCGCCAGGTCAAGAGACCCTCAGGCGATAGCTGTGGACGCTCTAGTGACACCGTGGGTGTACCGGTCAGTTTATGTGTTCCCTCCTCTACCTCTCATACCAAAGGTATTGAGAATAATAAGAAAGCGAGGAGTAAACACAATTCTCGTGGTTCCGGATTGGCCGAGAAGAGCGTGGTACCCGGAACTTCAAGAGATGATCTCAGAGGACCCGTGGTCTCTGCCGTTCAGACAGGACCTGCTGCAGCAGGGCCCCTGTCTGTTCCAAGACTTACCGCGGCTGCGTTTGACGGCATGGCGGTTGAACGCCGGATCCTGAAGGAAAAGGGCATTCCGGAGGAAGTCATTCCTACGCTTATTAAAGCCAGGAAAGATGTTACGGCAAAGCATTATCACCGCATATGGCGGAAATATGTTGCATGGTGCGAGGCCAAAAAGGCCCCAACAGAGGAATTTCAACTAGGTCGATTTCTGCATTTCCTGCAAGCAGGAGTGAATATGGGCCTAAAACTGGGCACCATTAAGGTACAGATCTCGGCTCTGTCGATTTTCTTTCAAAAAGAACTAGCTTCAGTACCTGAAGTTCAGACATTTGTGAAAGGAGTGCTGCATATTCAGCCCCCATTTGTGCCTCCTGTGGCACCTTGGGATCTCAACGTGATGTTGAGTTTCTTAAAATCACATTGGTTTGAGCCACTAAAAACCGTGGATCTGAAATATCTCACGTGGAAAGTGGTCATGTTATTGGCCTTGGCTTCAGCCAGGCGAGTGTCAGAGTTGGCGGCTTTATCATGTAAAAGCCCTTATCTGATTTTCCATATGGATAGGGCAGAATTGAGGACTCGTCCCCAGTTTCTCCTTAAGGTGGTGTCAGCGTTTCACCTGAACCAGCCTATTGTGGTGCCTGCGGCTACTAAGGATTTGGAGGACTCCAAGTTGCTAGACGTTGTCAGGGCCCTGAAAATATATGTTTCCAGGACGGCTGGAGTCAGAAAATCTGACTCGCTGTTTATCCTGTATGCACCCAACAAGCTGGGTGCTCCTGCTTCTAAGCAGACTATTGCTCGTTGGATTTGTAGTACAATTCAGCTTGCACATACTGTGGCAGGCCTGCCACAGCCAAAATCTGTCAATGCCCATTCCACAAGGAAGGTGGGCTCATCTTGGGCGGCTGCCCGAGGGGTCTCGGCTTTACAACTTTGCCGAGCAGCTACTTGGTCAGGGGCAAACACGTTTGCAAAATTCTACAAATTTGATACCCTGGCTGAGGAGGACCTGGAGTTCTCTCATTCGGTGCTGCAGAGTCATCCGCACTCTCCCGCCCGTTTGGGAGCTTTGGTATAATCCCCATGGTCCTTACGGAGTTCCCAGCATCCACTAGGACGTTAGAGAAAATAAGAATTTACTCACCGGTAATTCTATTTCTCGTAGTCCGTAGTGGATGCTGGGCGCCCATCCCAAGTGCGGTTTATCTGCAATACTTGTACATAGTTATTGTTAACTAAATCGGGTTATTGTTGAGCCATCTGTTGAGAGGCTCTATTGTTTCATACTGTTAACTGTGTTTCATATCACGAGTTGTACGGTGTGATTGGTGTGGCTGGTATGAGTCTTACCCGGGATTCAAAATCCTTCCTTATTGTGTACGCTCGTCCGGGCACAGTACCTAACTGAGGCTTGGAGGAGGGTCATGGTGGGAGGAGCCAGTGCACACCAGGTAGTCTAAGATCTTTCTAGAGTGCCCAGCCTCCTTCGGAGCCCGCTATTCCCCATGGTCCTTACGGAGTTCCCAGCATCCACTACGGACTACGAGAAATAGAATTACCGGTGAGTAAATTCTTATTTTTCCAGACCACCTAGTTGATGCACAGGTGTAGTCATTACTAATTAAGATGTGCTGCATTCATTCCTAATTGACTATCCTACAGATCTCCTGGAGGCCTGGAAAGCATGACCTGTTGGTAGATCTCGAGGACCGGTTTGGCCAGCCCTGGCTTAGGGCATGTAGAATGCCCAGGGGCATCCATTCCCAAGGCTAGGGTCAGCTCTGTTATCGCAGCCAGCCAGGAGGAGAGAGGAGAGTTAGGACGGAGGCTGCAGCAGCAGCACACAGAGCCGAATCTCTGCTCACACAGGCAGGAAGTGACTTTACTTTCACTTTCTGCCTGCCCTGTGGCTGAGCACAGATGGCAGGGTTGATTCTATTTCGGAGTGGGAGAAGGGACCTTCTGACGTATCTAAGGGAGGAGACACGTCACCAGGGGGAGGAGCTACGGGCGAGCAGGGTACCCGAAAAATACCCTCGCGGGCTCGCTTCGCTCGCCACGCTTCGCTCGCCACGCTTCGCTCGCCACGCTTCGGGCTCGGTGGCTCGCCACCTGATTACTAAAGGTAATAGTTGGTGGCGTGGATAGTAGAGGAACTATCCCGCTGGCCTAGCTCCTCCCCCTTGTGTTGCGACTCCTCCCCCAGAGGGAAAAGGTCCCTTAGCCCACTTGATTCTAGCATCTACCCAGATGGCAGCTGCAGAGGAAGCCAGGCACTGATCCTGCGGAGCCAGAAACCTGCCCCAGCACTGCAGCATCACAGAACAAAGGTAAGATATAGATGGGGTAACGGGGGAATTACTGTATGGGGAGAGGAAGGTGGCTAATAACACTGCTATGGGGGGGGGGGGGGGGGGGGGCGGGAGACCTATGAGGTGTGGGGGAGGGGAGTAATGACACTGCTATGTGGGAGACCTATGGGGAGTGGGGGAAGGGGGTAATGACACTGCTATGAGGGGGAGAACTATGGTAATATGACACAGGGGAATATGACACTGTTATTGGGAGGAGACATGGGGGTGTAGTAGCAGCTGATAAAACTGCTATTAGGGGGTACGGCATGAGGCAAAGACACATGGGGAGTGGGGTCTCGGGGGGCTAATTGCTCTGCTATGGGGAGGGGCCATAGGCATGCACACGGTGGGTGGCATGTGTGCACAGGCACACCCTGATGTTGGGCACCCCCCACTTGCCCAGTCAGAATATTTAATATAGAACCAGCCCTGGCCAGCACTTGCTGACTAATTACACATAATACGCACTATGCAGTCACAATGTGCGGGTACCATCTCTTCCCGGCTCCCACTGTGACACTGTCCGCCGTGATTCCTAACCTGCCAATGGAGCGGACACCGCATACCAGAAGAAGGTTCTGTGTGTGAGCTGTACTGGCTGATAAGGGGAGATCTGTCTCAGGGGGATGGGGGAATCTTCTATATTGGGAGGAGGGGGCTATTCTGTGCAAAGGGAGATAATGTGTCTGAGAGGAAGGGGGATCCCTGTACTAGGGGGAAATAATCTGAGGGAGCAAGGTGCAGGTGTGAGACATGGAAGGTGGGAGTGAGGTGTAGGGGAGATAGAAGGTGGGAGCAAGGTACAGGTGGGAGCAAGGTACAGGTGGGAGACATGGAAGGTGGGAGTGAGGTGTAGGGGAGATAGAAGGTGGGAGCAAGGTACAGGTGGGAGACATGGAAGGTGGGAGTGAGGTGTAGGGGAGATAGAAGGTGGGAGCAAGGTACAGGTGGGAGACATGGAAGGTGGGAGTGAGGTGTAGGGGAGATAGAAGGTGGGAGCAAGGTACAGGTGGGAGACATGGAAGGTGGGAGTGAGGTGTAGGAGGGATAGAAGGTGGGAGCAAGGTACAGGTGGGAGACATGGAAGGTGGGAGTGAGGTGCAGGAGAGATGGAAGCTGGGACCAAGGTACATGTGCGAGACATGGAAGGTGGGAGCGAGGTGTAGGGGAGATAGAAGGTGGGACCAAGGTACAGGCATTGGGGATGGAAGGTGGGAGTGAAGAGGTGTAAGAGATGGAAGGTGGGAGTGAGGTGCAGGGGAGATGGAAGGTGGGAGCGATGTGCAGGTATGGGAGACGGAAGGTGGGAGTGAAGAAGAGGTGTGAGAGATGGAAGGTGGGAGTGAAGAAGAGGTGTGAGAGACGGAAGGTGGGAGCGAGGTGCAGGGGAGACGGAAGGTGGGAGCGAGGTGCAGGGGAGACGGAAGGTGGGAGCGAGGTGCAGGGGAGACGGAAGGTGGGAGCGAGGTGCAGGGGAGACGGAAGGTGGGAGCGAGGTGCAGGGGAGACGGAAGGTGGGAGCGAGGTGCAGGGGAGACGGAAGGTGGGAGCGAGGTGCAGGGGAGACGGAAGGTGGGAGCGAGGTGCAGGGGAGACGGAAGGTGGGAGCGAGGTGCAGGGGAGACGGAAGGTGGGAGCGAGGTGCAGGTATGGGAGACGGAAGGTGGGAGTGAAGAAGAGGTGTGAGATGGAAGGTGGGAGTGAGGTACAGGTGTGATGTGAGAGATGGAAGGAGGGAGTGAGGTACATGGGTGATAGAGGGAGGGAGCGAGAGGTGCAAGGATGAGACTGAGAGATGGAATGAGGGAGTGAAAACTACAGGGCTAAAGAGGAACAGAGGGCATGAGAGGTGCAAGGGGGTAAAAGTAAGGGAAGGAGGAAGTTCAGGCAGGGGTGACTTATGAGACATTAAGGCATTTGGTATCCCAGCGGTCGGAAAGCTGATGCCAGCATCCCGAAACTGCTTGGAATGCTGATGCTGGCATCCCAACATAGATAGCGATGCAGAATGCCAAAATCCGAATCGAGTTGGTGCCAAAGTCTCCACTATCAAGCCGCGTGGGAGGGTTAGGGTTAGGCTGCGAGGGTGGGAGGGTTAGGCTGCAGGGAGGGAGATTAGGAAGGGTGGGTTAGGCACCACTGAAGAGGCTGGGGGGGGGGGGGTTAGAGTCAGGCTGTGGGAAAGGTGGGTTAGGGGGGGGAGGGATGGTGTAACGTGAATACGAGACACCACTGTGCAGTGTAATGTGAATAAGGGACACTATTGTGTGGCATAATTTGAATTGGAAGTACTGTTGTGTCCACACCCTTCCCCAACAAGACAATGCCCCATTTCCAATACTCACACCTTATTTCAAATGTGTGGAGGGGGGCGCCGGCCCCTTACTTTGGCAGGGGCGCTCAGACCCCTAGATACACCCCTGGGTAGAATAGTTAAGTGTCATGTAAAGTCACAGCACTGACAACCAGGCGGCTTTACACAGGAGGATTTGCCCAAGCAGTCCCAGGAATAGTGAAGCTGAGAGATAATGGCACCCAGACACTGACAGGGAGTGAGGGAGAGATAGATATGCAGCTCCAGGGCGGGAAATGGCGCCCTGTGGCTGGGGGAGGGGCTTCAGGTCTAAGCCTTATCCCCCTGCTGTCAAAACCACCGGGTACTGTGGGCTACTGAAAATGGTTTAGAGAGAAAACCTGACCTGCACCCATGCCCTGGTGATCTAGTGGGATCGCCTGTACTGCCACAGTGTCCACCGCCAGCGCGCGCGGTCCCGCCTCCCACTGACCGCGCCAGATCGCGATAAAGACCGGGTCCCGCAAGCGGGACCCACTCACCACCTCCCGAAGCGCGGCCACGCGATCCCGGAGAGCCCCCGTCGTGTGTGCCTGACGTGAAGAAAACCGGAGCCTCCTGCTGTAGTTACCCGGCAACCAGGGCTCAGGAGTGTACAGCGCCGCTGGGGAGAGCTGGAGCTGCAGCAGTGAATGTCTTCTGACATTTACCACCACTGCTGCCCTTGAAGTCTTCACTTTTTTCTTAAAAAAAAAGCTCTTCTTAGGGCTGCCTGGAGCAGCCCCTCTGTTAAGTGCCTGCTTACTGCAGCCCCAACTACAAAACTGAGCTGCTGTGCAGGGAGGCGGGGTTATAGAGGAGGAGGCGCTGTGCATTCTGGGAACAGTCAAAGCTTTGAGCCTGTTGGTGCCTCGGATCAAGATCCTACTCTACACCCCAATGTCTATCCTTGTGGAGCCCAGTGTACCCCGCAGCAGAAAAATACATGTCCTATCTCATTATTAGGCCAAATGTACAGGTTTCTTACCTCCAAGATGTAACGTGTTGATGAAACACGGATATCGTTGACCCTTGTTCTCTAAGCTGGTGATAAAAGGAAGGGATGACCATAGAATCTGATGAAAAGCTTTACGGCATCGGAGCAGTATTATGCCAGTGTATGCATTAAGGTATTTCACTGCAGCAAAAAACACAGGTAACCCCTTACAAAGCATGAAATAATGCCACAGTAAGAGCAATCTTAAAATGCTATGTAATTCTCTACAGAATGAAGGTCCAATTAAGTTCAGTATGATAAACACCTTTAACAGATACATCATGGAAACTACATATGAATAAAGGAATATAATTGCATATTGCCACGGCAAATGTATCTTTGTAGCGAAATATGTAAATCAGTAATTGTAATTAAAGTGTTATTGTGCTTTTAATAAATTAGAGGGCTGCACAGCAGGGAGGAGAGCCCCTAATGAGAGGAGTGGTGTTGAAAGAAAAAAGGAACTGATAGGGAAAAGTGGGAAGAAGAAGCAGTAGGGTACAAGGTGCATCAATAGTGAATCTGCCAATAGGAAAGTGGGATCAGCTAGTCAGAAAGGAGCAGTTGTGAGAAGCGGATGGCGGTCAATAGGTCGACATGCATTAGGTTCACATGATCACTAGGTCGACATGGAAAAGGGTCAACATGAGTTTCACTTTTTGATCTTTTTCATACTTAACGATCCACGTAGACTACAATTGGGAACGGTAACCTGTGCCGCGCGCAGCAGTAGCAGAGCGAGGCACCGTGCCCGAAGTTAGCTCGCCATGCGAGGGGTCACAGTGCACTAAATGGGGTTCCCCGTCACTTTTCGAAGAAAACAACACCAAGTAAAACTCATGTTGACCTTTTCCTATGTTGACCTAATGAACCACACCTGTGAGAAGCACACATACAGTACATGGCTGACAGCAGTGTCCACAACCAGTTAGGAGAGAAAGTATAAGCAAGAGCATAAAATAAGATTTTACTTACCGGTAAATCTATTTCTCGTAGTCCGTAGTGGATGCTGGGGACTCCGTAAGTACCATGGGGAATAGACGGGCTCCGCAGGAGACATGGGCACTTTTAGAAAGAATTTGGATTCTGGTGTGCTCTGGCTCCTCCCTCTATGTCCCTCCTCCAGACCTCAGTTAGAGAAACTGTGCCCGGAAGAGTTGACAGTACAAGGAAAGGATTTTGGAATCCAGGGCAAGACTCATACCAGCCATACCAATCACACCGTATAACCTGTGATAACTTTACCCAGTTAACAGTATGAACAACAGAGCATCAGATCAACCCTGATGCAACTATAACATAACCCTTATTTAAGCAATAACTATATACAAGCATTGCAGGAGAAGTCCGCACTTGGGACGGGCGCCCAGCATCCACTACGGACTACGAGAAAAAGATTTACCGGTAAGTAAAATCTTATTTTCTCTAACGTCCTAGTGGATGCTGGGGACTCCGTAAGGACCATGGGGATTATACCAAAGCTCCCAAACGGGCCGGAGAGTGCGGATGACTCTGCAGCACCGATTGAGCAAACACAAGGTCCTCCTCAGCCAGGGTATCAAACTTGTAGAACTTTGCAAAGGTGTTTGAACCTGACCAAGTAGCCGCTCGGCAAAGCTGTAATGCCGAGACCCCTCGGGCAGCCGCCCAAGAAGAGCCCACCTTCCTTGTGGAATGGGCCTTAACTGATTTAGGCAGCGGCAACCCAGCCGCAGAATGAGCCTGCTGAATCGTGTTACAGATCCAGCGAGCAATCGTTTGCTTTGAAGCAGGCGCCCCAAGCTTGTTGGAAGCATACAGGATAAACAAAGATTCTGTTTTCCTGACCTTAGCTGTTCTGGCTACATAAACCTTCAAAGCCCTGACCACATCCAGAGACTTGGAATCCTCCAAGTCAGTAGTAGCCACAGGCACCACAATAGGTTGGTTTATATGAAAGGATGAAAACCACTTTCGACAGAAATTGTGGGCGGCTCCGCAATTCTGCTCTATCTGCATGGAATACCAGATAAGGGCTTTTATGTGACAAAGCCGCAAATTCTGACACACGCCTGGCCGAAGCCAAGGCTAATAGCATGACCACCTTCCACGTGAGATATTTCAATTCCACCGTTTTGAGTGGTTCAAACCAGTGTGATTTCAGGAAACTCAACACCACGTTAAGATCCCAAGGTGCCACTGGAGGCACAAAAGGGGGCTGAATATGCAGCACTTCCTTTACAAACGTCTGAACTTCAGGCAGAGAAGCCAGTTCTTTTTGAAAGAAAATGGATAAGGCCGAAATCTGAACCTTAATGGAACCCAATTTAAGGCACAAAGTCACTCCCGACTGTAGGAAGTGAAGGAAACGGCCCAGCTGGAATTCCGCCGTAGGGGCATTCCTGGCCTCACACCAAGCCACATATTTTCGCCATATACGGTGATAATGTTGAGCAGTCACGTCCTTCCTAGCCTTTATCAGCGTAGGAATAACTTCATCCGGAATGCCTTTTTCTGCTAGGATCCGGCGTTCAACCGCCATGCCGTCAAACGCAGCAAGTCTTGGAACAGACAGGGCCCCTGTTGCAACAAGTCCCGTCTTAGAGGCAGAGGCCACGGGTCCTCTGTGAGCATCTCTTGCAGATCTGGATACCAAGGGGTATATGCAATTAGCGGCGAATCGCGGCAAATTATCGGCCGTTTTTCAATTCGACACAATTCGACAGTCTAATTTCGGCAAGTGGGTGCCGAAATTGACCATATGCAATAAAAAACGGATTCGACAGTCCCGCTGCCGAAAAACGGCAAATTTGACAGATTTGTTCCGTTTTTTTAAAAACCCGGAACAAAATGGCGTGGGGTCCCCCCTCCAAAGCATAACCAGCCTCGGGCTCTTCGAGCTGGTCCTGGTTCTAAAAATCCGGGGGGGAAATGGACAGGGGATCCCCCGTATTTTTAAAACCAGCACCGGGCTCTGCGCCTGGTGCAAAAAATACGGGGGACAAAAAGAGTAGGGGTCCCCCGTATTTTTTACACCAGCATCGGGCTCCACTAGCTGGACAGATAATGCCACAGCCGGGGGTCACTTTTATACAGCGCCCTGCGGCCGTGGCATTAAATATCCAACTAGTCACCCCTGGCCGGGGTACCCTGGGGGAGTGGGGACCCCTTCAATCAAGGGGTCCCCCCCCCCAGCCACCCAAGGGCCAGGGGTGAAGCCCGAGGCTGTCCCCCCCCATCCAAGGGCTGCGGATGGGAGGCTGATAGCCTTGAGAAAATTTAAAGAATATTGTTTTTTCCTGTAGTACTACAAGTCCCAGCAAGCCTCCCCCGCAAGCTGGTACTTGGAGAACCACAAGTACCAGCATGCGGGAGAAAAACGGGCCCGCTGGTACCTGTAGTACTACTGAGAAAAAAATACCCAAATAAAAACAGGAGACACACACCTTGAGAGTAAAACAGGAAGCGCTACTTCGTTGCACTCACCTGATTGGCTGTATGCGCGTGTGACCTCAGACAGCGCATCGCAAAGCCTCTCCATTACTTTCAATGGTGGGAACTTTGCGGGTAGCGGTGGGGTTACCCGCGGTCAGACGCTGACCGCGGGTGACCTCACCGCTGACGCAAAGTTCCCACCATTGAGTATAATGGAGAGGCTTTGCGAGGCGCTGTCTGACAGCTCAGACGTGCAGCCAATCAGCAGGGTGCCAGGACGTTGCGCTCGCTGATTGGCAGAAGGGACCTCGGTGACAGCAGTCACATGGGGTCCCGGCATTCGGGGAAAGGGGTCTCATGTGTAAACATGGGACCCCTTTCAGTCTGCTGGTTCGGCTGTTCGTTTTCTTTTTTTGCCAAGTACGAGGATTTATATCTGGACACTGGATTGAGGGGAGTATAATTTGATTCACAGGTACCCCAGATCGTCGGTTCAGGAGACGTGGCAGTCGGCGGGTCAACATAGGTAAGTATGTGTGTGTCGGCAGGTGTGCAATAAAGTTTTACTCTCAAGGGGTGTGTCTCCTGTTTTTATTTGGGTATTTTTCCCCCAGTAGTACTACAGGTACCAGCGGGCCCGTTTTTCTCCCGCATGCTGGTACTTGTGGTTCTCCAAGTACCAGCTTGCGGGGAGGCTAGCTGGGACTTGTAGTACTACAGGAAAAAACAATATTCTTTACATTTTCTCATCCGCAGCCCTTGGATGGGGAGGGGGGGGGGGGGGGGGGGGGGACAGCCTCGGGCTTCACCCCTGACCCTTGGGTGGCTGGGGGGGGGGAAAAAACCTTGATTGAAGGGTCCCCACTCCCCCAGGGTACCCCGGCCAGGGGTGACTAGTTGGATATTTAATGCCACGGCCGCAGGGCGCTGTATAAAAGTGACCCCTGGCTGTGGCATTATCTGTCCAGCTAGTGGAGCCCGATGCTGGTGTAAAAAATACGGGGGACCCCTACTCTTTTTGTCCCGCGTATTTTTTGCACCATGCGCAGAGCCCGGTGCTGGTTTTAAAAATACGGGGGATCCCCTGTCCATTTTCCCCCCGGATTTTTAGAACCAGGACCGGCTCGAAGAGCCCGAGGCTGGTTATGCTTTGGAGGGGGGACCCCACGCCATTTTTTTCTGGGATTTTACCATTCCATCTAAAAAAAAAAAAATAAATATATATATATATATATATATATATATATATATATATATATATATATATATATATATATATATATATATATTTTTTTTTTTAAAAATATATAAATAATACTTGTGCCTCCCAAAAAGACAAACCAAGTACCTAATCCCTTCTAATATAAACAGATATGCTATTACCAATAAAAAAAACACCCAAAAAAACATGTTTTAAATATTTTTTTATTAGATTCACCCACCAAAGTGTGGCGGATTGAAAATGACAAATTTACTGTCTAAAAGCACTGTTGTCGAATTTCCAAACTTCAATTGAATATACTTTTGGCGAATTGCTGCAATTGTACCATTGCAGAAATGTCGAATTTCAAAAAGTCGAATTTTTAAAGTCCGTTTTTTTGACGGAAAGTACTGAATTGCATTGTCTATTTTTTTTTTGGGGCGAAAAAGTCCCGTTTTTCGACAATTTCGGGAATTCGACCGCAATTGCATATACCCCCAAGTCCTTCTTGGCCAATCCGGAACAATGAGTATTGTTCTCACTCCTCTTTTTCTTATGATTCTCAGCACCCTGTGTATGAGAGGAAGAGGAGGAAATAAATAGACCGACTGGAACACCCAGTGCGTCCACAGCTATCGCCTGAGGGTCTCTTGACCTGGCGCAATATCTCTGTAGCTTTTTGTTGAGGCGGGATGCCATCATGTCCACCTGTGGGAGTTCCCACCGACTTGCAATCTGCGTGAAGACTTCTTGATGAAGTCCCCACTCTCCCGGGTGGGGGTCGTGCCTGCTGAGGAAGTCTGCTTCCCAGTTGTCCACTCCCGGAATGAACACTGCTGACAGTGCGCTTACGTGATTCTCCGCCCAGCGAAGAATTCTGGTGGCTTCTACCATCGCCACCCTGCTCCTTGTGCCGTCTTGGCGGTTTACATGAGCCACTGCGGTGATGTTGTCTGACTGAATCAGAACCGGTTGGTCGCGAAGCAGGGACTCCGCTTGACGTAGGGCGTTGTATATGGCCCTTAGTTCCAGGATGTTGATGTGAAGGCAAGTCTCCTGACTTGACCACAGCCCTTGGAAATGTCTTCCCTGTGTGACTGCCCCCCACCCTCGGAGGCTTGCATCCGTGGTCACCAGGAGCCAGTCCTGAATGCCGAATCTGCGACCTTCGAGAAGTTGAGCACTCTGCAGCCACCACAGGAGAGACACCCTGGCCCTGGGGGATAGGGTGATCAACCGATGCATCTGAAGATGTGATCCGGACCACTTGTCCAACAGATCCCATTGAAAGGTCCTCGCATGGAACCTGCCGAAGGGAATGGCCTCGTATGATGCCACAATCTTTCCCAGGCCTCGCGTGCAGTGATGCACCGACACCTGTTTTGGTTTTAATAGGTCTCTGACCAGTGTCATGAGCTCCTGAGCCTTCTCCATCGGGAGATAAACCCTCTTCTGGTCTGTGTCCAGAATCATGCCCAGGAAAGGCAGACGAGTCGTAGGAATCAACTGCGACTTTGGAATATTTAGAATCCAGCCGTGCTGTTGTAACACTTCCCGAGAGTGTGCTACGCTGATCAGCAACTGCTCTCTGGACCTCGCCTTTATGAGGAGATCGTCCAAGTATGGGATAATTGTGACCCCTTGCTTCCGCAGGAGTACCATAATTTCCGCCATTACCTTGGTAAATATTCTCGGTGCCGTGGAGAGACCAAACGGCAACGTCTGAAACTGGTAATGACAATCCTGTACCACAAATCTGAGGTACGCCTGATGAGGTGGATAAATGGGGACATGAAGGTATGCATCCTTTATGTCCAGAGACACCATAAAATCCCCCCCCCTTCCAGGCTTGCGATGACCGCTCTGAGCGATTCCATCTTGAACTTGAACCTTTTCAGGTATACGTTCAGGGATTTTAAATTCAATATGGGTCTGACCGAACCGTCCGGTTTCAGTACCACAAACATGGTCGAATAATAACCCTTTCCTTGTTGAAGGAGGGGAACCTTGACCACCACCTGCTGAAGATACAATTTGTGAATTGCAGCTAACACTATTTCCCGCTCTAAGGGGGAAGCTGGCAGGGCCGATTTGAGGTATCGGTGAGGGGGCATCTCTTCGAATTCCAGCTTGTATCCCTGAGACACAATCTCTATCGCCCAGGGATCCACCTGGGAGTGAACCCACTTGTGGCTGAAATTTCGGAGATGCGCCCCCACCGGGCCTAGCTCCGCCTGTGGAGCCTCAGGGTCATGCGGTGGATTTAGTGGAAGCCGGGGAGGACTTCTGTTCCTGGGAACTAGCTGTATTGTGCAGCTTCCTTCCTCTGCCCCTGCCTCTGGCAAGAAAGGACGCACCTCGGACTTTCTTGCCTTTTTGTGATCGAAAGGACTGCATTTGGTAATACGGTGCTTTCTTAGGTTGTGAGGAAACATATGGCAAAAAAATTTGACTTTCCAGCAGTAGCTGTGGAGACCAGGTCCGAGAGACCCTCCCCAAACAATTCCTCACCATTGTAAGGTAAAACCTCCATGTGCCTTTTTGAGTCGGCATCACCTGTCCATTGCAGAGTCCACAGGACCCTTCTGGCAGAAATCGACATTACATTTATTCTAGAGCCCAGTAGGCTAATGTCTCTTTGAGCATCTCTCATATATAGGACAGCGTCTTTTATATGCCCCAGGGTCATTAATATAGTATCCTTATCTAAGGTATCAAGTTCCTCAGATAAGGTATCCGTCCATGCTGCTACAGCGCTACACACCCAGGCCGACGCAATTGCCGGCCTTAGTAAGGTACCTGAATGTGTATAAATGGACTTCAGGGTACCCTCTTGCTTTCTATCCGCAGCATCTTTTAGGGTGGCCATATTCTGTGACGGCAGGGCTACCCTCTTGGATAAGCGTGTTAAAGCTTTGTCCACCCTAGGGGAGGATTCCCAGCGTAACCTGTCCGTTGGCGGGAAAGGATACGCCATAAGCATCCGTTTGGAAATCTGCAGTTTTTTATCTGGAGATTCCCAAGCCTTTTCACATAACTAATTTAGCTCGTGTGAAGGGGGAAAGGTCACCACCTGCCTTTTTTTCCCCATACATATGAACCCTCTTGTCTGGGACTGGGGTTTCCTCTGTGATGTGCAACACATCCTTAATTGCTATAATCATATAACGGATGGATTTAGCCAATTTTGGCTAACTTTGCATCATCGTAATCGACACTGGAGTCAGAGTCCATGTCGGTATCTGTGTCAACAATTTGGGATAGTGGGCGCTTCTGAGACCCTGACGGCCTCTGCGACATAGGATCAGGCATGGGCTGAGACCCTGACTGTCCTAAGGTTTCAGCTTTATCCAACCTTTTATGCAAGGAATTAACATTATCATTTAAAACCTTCCACATATCCATCCAATCAGGTGTCGGCGCCGTCGGCGGAGACACCACATTAATTTGCTCCCGCTCTGTTTCCACATAGCCTTCCTCGTCAAACATGTCGACACAAGCGTACCGACACACCACACACACAGGGAATGCTCTTTTTGAAGACAGTTCCCCCACAAGGCCCTTTGGAGAGACAGAGAGAGAGTATGCCAGCACACACCCCAGCGCTATATAACCCAGGAATCACACAGTAACTTAGTGTTAACCCAGTAGTCGCTGTAATAATAAGAATTTACTTACCGATAATTCTATTTCTCATAGTCCGTAGTGGATGCTGGGAACTCCGTAAGGACCATGGGGAATAGCGGCTCCGCAGGAGACTGGGCACAAATAGAAAGCTTTAGTACTACCTGGTGTGCACTGGCTCCTCCCCCTATGACCCTCCTCCAAGCCTCAGTTAGGATACTGTGCCCGGACGAGCGTACACAATAAGGAAGGATTTTGAATCCCGGGTAAGACTCATACCAGCCACACCAATCACACCGTACAACTTGTGATCTGAACCCAGTTAACAGTATGATAAACAGAGGAGCCTCTAGAAAAGATGGCTCACTACAACAATAACCCGATTTAGTTAACAATAACTATGTACAAGTATTGCAGACAATCCGCACTTGGGATGGGCGCCCAGCATCCACTACGGACTATGAGAAATAGAATTATCGGTAAGTAAATTCTTATTTTCTCTGACGTCCTAGTGGATGCTGGGAACTCCGTAAGGACCATGGGGATTATACCAAAGCTCCCAAACGGGCGGGAGAGTGCGGATGACTCTGCAGCACCGAATGAGAGAACTCCAGGTCCTCCTCAGCCAGGGTATCAAATTTGTAGAATTTAGCAAACGTGTTTGCCCCTGACCAAGTAGCTGCTCGGCAAAGTTGTAAAGCCGAGACCCCTCGGGCGGCCGCCCAAGATGAGCCCACTTTCCGTGTGGAATGGGCTTTTACAGATTTAGGCTGTGGCAGGCCTGCCACAGAATGTGCAAGCTGAATTGTATTACAAATCCAACGAGCAATAGTCTGCTTAGAAGCAGGAGCACCCAGCTTGTTGGGTGCATACAGGATAAACAGCGAGTCAGATTTTCTGACTCCAGCCGTCCTGGAAACGTATATTTTCAGGGCCCTGACTACGTCCAGTAACTTGGAGTCCTCCAAGTCCCTAGTAGCCGCAGGTACCACAATAGGCTGGTTCAGGTGAAACGCTGAAACCACCTTAGGGAGAAATTGAGGACGAGTCCTCAATTCTGCCCTGTCCGTATGAAAAATTAGGTAAGGGCTTTTATAGGATAAAGCCGCCAATTCTGACACGCGCCTGGCTGAAGCCAGGGCCAATAGCATTACCACTTTCCATGTGAGATACTTTAAGTCCACAGTGGTGAGTGGTTCAAACCAATGTGATTTTAGGAACCCCAAAACCACATTGAGATCCCAAGGTGCCACTGGAGGCACAAAAGGAGGCTGTATATGCAGCACCCCTTTGACAAACGTCTGAACTTCAGGAACTGAAGCCAGTTCTTTTTGGAAGAAAATCGACAGGGCCGAAATTTGAACCTTAATGGACCCTAATTTTAGGCCCATAGACAGTCCTGTTTGCAGGAAATGCAGGAAACGACCCAGTTGAAATTCCTCTGTAGGGGCCTTCCTGGCCTCGCACCACGCAACATATTTACGCCAAATACGGTGATAATGCTGCACGGTTACATCCTTCCTGGCTTTGATCAGGGTAGGGATGACTTCATCCGGAATGCCTTTTTCCTTCAGGATCCGGCGTTCAACCGCCATGCCGTCAAATGCAGCCTCGGTAAGTCTTGGAACAGACAGGGTCCCTGCTGGAGCAGATCCCTTCGTAGAGGTAGAGGCCACGGGTCCTCCGTGAGCATCTCTTGAAGTTCCGGGTACCAAGTCCTTCTTGGCCAATCCGGAGCCACGAGTATAGTCCTTACTCCTTTCCTTCTTATGATTCTCAGTACCTTGGGTATGAGAGGCAGAGGAGGGAATACATACACTGACTGGTACACCCACGGTGTTACCAGAGCGTCCACAGCTATTGCCTGAGGGTCCCGTGACCTGGCGCAATATTTGTCTAGTTTTTTGTTGAGGCGTGACGCCATCATGTCCACCTTTGGTTTTTCCCAACGGTTCACAATCATGTGGAAGACTTCTGGGTGAAGTCCCCACTCTCCCGGGTGGAGGTCGTGCCTGCTGAGGAAGTCTGCTAGGCTTAGAGCATTGTGGATGGCCCTTAGCTCCAGGATATTTATGTGAAGTGATGTCTCCAGGCTTGACCACAAGACCTGGAAATTTCTTCCTTGTGTGACTGCTCCCCAGCCTCTCAGGCTGGCATCCGTGGTCACCAGGACCCAGTCCTGAATGCCGAATCTGCGGCCCTCTAGAAGATGAGCCCTCTGCAACCACCACAGGAGGGACACCCTTGTCCTTGGAGACAGGGTTATCCGCTGATGCATCTGAAGATGCGATCCGGACCATTTGTCCAGCAGATCCCACTGGAACGTTCTTGCGTGGAATCTGCCGAATGGAATCGCTTCGTAGGAAGCTACCATCTTTCCCAAGACAGTGCATTGATACACTGAGACTTGCCCCGGTTTCAGGAGGTTTCTGACCAGTTCGGATAACTCCCTGGCTTTCTCCTCCGGAAGGAACACCTTTTTCTGGACTGTGTCCAGAATCATCCCTAGGAACAGAAGACGTGTTGTCGGAACCAGCTGCGATTTTGGGATATTTAGAATCCAGCCGTGCTGTCGTAGCACTACCTGAGATAGGGCTACACCGACTTCCAACTGTTCTCTGGATCTTGCTCTTATCAGGAGATCGTCCAAGTAAGGGATAATTAAAACGCCTTTTCTTCGAAGAAGAATCATCATTTCGGCCATTACCTTGGTAAAGACCCGAGGTGCCGTGGATAATCCAAACGGCAGCGTCTGAAACGGATAGTGACAGTTTTGTATTACAAACCTGAGGTACCCTTGATGAGAAGGGTAAATGGGGACATGGAGGTAGGCATCTTTGATGTCCAGAGACACCATATAGTCCCCCTCTTCCAGGTTCGCGATCACTGCTCTGAGTGACTCCATCTTGAATTTGAACCTCTGTATGTAAGTGTTCAAAGACTTCAGATTTAAAATTGGTCTCACCGAGCCGTCCGGCTTCGGTACCACAAACAGCGTGGAATAATACCCCTTCCCTTGTTGCAGGAGGGGTACTTTGATTATCACCTGCTGGGAATACAGCTTGTGAACTGCCTCCAATACTGCCTCCCTGTCGGAGGGAGACGTTGGTAAAGCAGACTTCAGGAACCGGCGAGGGGGAGACGTCTCGAACTCCAATTTGTACCCCTGGGATACTACTTGCAGGATCCAGGGGTCCACTTGCGAGTGAGCCCACTGCGCGCTGAAATTCTTGAGATGGGCCCCCACCGTGCCTGAGTCCGCTTGTAAGGCCCCAGCGTCATGCTGAGGACTTGGCAGAAGCGGGGGAGGGCTTTTGTTCCTGGGAAGTGGCTGCTTGTTGCAGTCTTTTTCCCCTTCCTCTGCCCCGGGGCAGAAAGGAGGAACCTTTTGCCCGTTTGCCCTTATGGGGACGAAAGGACTGAGCCGGATAAGACGGCTTCTTATGTTGAGAGGTTACCTGGGGTAAAAATGTGGATTTCCCAGCAGTTGCCGTGGCCACCAGGTCCGATAGACCGACCCCAAATAACTCCTCCCCTTTATAAGGCAATATTTCCATATGCCGTTTAGAGTCCGCATCACCTGACCACTGTCGCGTCCATAATCCTCTTCTGGCAGAAATGGACAGCGCACTCACTCTTGATGCCAGCGTGGAAATATCCCTCTGTGCATCTCGCATATATAGAAATGCATCTTTTAAATGCTCTATAGTCAACAATATACTGTCCCTATCCAGGGTATCAATATTTTCAGTCAGGGAATCCGACCAAGCCACCCCAGCGCTGCACATCCAGGCTGAGGCGATTGCTGGTCGCAGTATAACACCAGTATGTGTGTATATACTTTTAAGGATATTCTCCAGTTTTCTGTCACCTGGTTCCTTGAGGGCGGCCGTATCAGGAGACGGTAACGCCACTTGTTTTGATAAGCGTGTGAGCGCTTTATCCACTCTAGGGGGTGTTTCCCAACGCGCCCTAACCTCTGGCGGGAAAGGGTATAATGCCAATAACTTTTTTGAAATTATCAGTTTTTTATCGGGGGAAACCCACGCTTCATCACACACCTCATTTAATTCGTCTGATTCAGGAAAAAAATAAGAATTTACTTACCGATAATTCTATTTCTCGGAGTCCGTAGTGGATGCTGGGGTTCCTGAAAGGACCATGGGGAATAGCGGCTCCGCAGGAGACAGGGCACAAAAAGTAAAGCTTTACGATCAGGTGGTGTGTACTGGCTCCTCCCCCTATGACCCTCCTCCAAGCCTCAGTTAGGATACTGTGCCCGGACGAGCGTACACAATAAGGAAGGATTTATGAATCCCGGGTAAGACTCATACCAGCCACACCAATCACACCGTACAACCTGTGATCTAAACCCAGTTAACAGTATGATAACAGAGGAGCCTCTGAAAGATGGCTCCCTGCAACAATAACCCGAATTAGGTAACAATAACTATGTACAATTATTGCAGATAATCCGCACTTGGGATGGGCGCCCAGCATCCACTACGGACTCCGAGAAATAGAATTATCGGTAAGTAAATTCTTATTTTCTCTATCGTCCTAGTGGATGCTGGGGTTCCTGAAAGGACCATGGGGATTATACCAAAGCTCCCAAACGGGCGGGAGAGTGCGGATGACTCTGCAGCACCGAATGAGAGAACTCCAGGTCCTCCTTAGCCAGGGTATCAAATTTGTAGAATTTTACAAACGTGTTCTCCCCCGACCACGTAGCCGCTCGGCAGAGTTGTAATGCCGAGACCCCTCGGGCAGCCGCCCAAGAAGAACCCACCTTCCTTGTGGAGTGGGCTTTTACCGATTTTGGCTGTGGCAGGCCTGCCACAGAATGTGCAAGCTGAATCGTACTACAAATCCAGCGAGCAATAGTCTGCTTAGACGCAGGAGCGCCCAACTTGTTGGGAGCATATAGTATAAACAGTGAGTCAGATTTCCTGACTCCAGCTGTCCTTGAAATGTATATTTTTAAAGCTCTGACAACGTCCAACAACTTGGAGTCCTCCAAGTCGCTTGTAGCCGCAGGCACTACAATAGGCTGGTTCAGATGAAATGCCGACACCACCTTAGGGAGAAAATGCGGACGAGTCCGCAGTTCTGCCCTGTCCGAATGGAAAATCAGATATGGGCTTTTGTAAGATAAAGCTGCCAGTTCTGACACTCTCCTGGCCGAAGCCAGGGCTAGTAGCATGGTCACTTTCCATGTGAGATATTTCAAATCCACAGTTTTTAGTGGTTCAAACCAATGAGATTTGAGAAAGTCCAAAACAACATTGAGATCCCACGGTGCCACTGGAGGCACCACAGGGGGCTGTATATGCAGCACTCCCTTAACAAAAGTCTGGACTTCAGGAACTGAAGCCAATTCTTTCTGGAAGAAAATCGACAGGGCCGAAATTTGAACCTTAATAGATCCCAATTTGAGACCCATAGACAATCCTGATTGCAGGAAATGTAGGAATCGACCCAGTTGAAATTCCTCCGTCGGAGCACTCCGATCCTCGCACCACGCAACATATTTTCGCCAAATGCGGTGATAATGTTGCGCGGTTACTTCCTTCCTTGCTTTAATCAAAGTAGGAATGACTTCTTCCGGCATGCCTTTTTCCTTTAGGATCCGGCGTTCAACCGCCATGCCGTCAAACGCAGCCGCGGTAAGTCTTGAAACAGACAGGGACCCTGCTGAAGCAAGTCCCTTCTCAGAGGTAGAGGCCACGGATCTTCCGTGATCATCTCTTGAAGTTCCGGGTACCAAGTCCTTCTTGGCCAATCCGGAACCACTAGTATCGTTCTTACGCCTCTTTGCCGTATAATTCTCAATACTTTTGGTATGAGAGGCAGAGGAGGAAACACATACACCGACTGGTACACCCAAGGCGTTACCAGCGCGTCCACAGCTATTGCCTGCGGATCTCTTGACCTGGCGCAATACCTGTCCAGTTTTTTGTTGAGGCGAGACGCCATCATGTCCACCATTGGTCTTTCCCAACGGGTTACCAGCATGTGGAAAACTTCTGGATGAAGACCCCACTCTCCCGGGTGAAGGTCGTGTCTGCTGAGGAAGTCTGCTTCCCAGTTGTCCACTCCCGGGATGAACACTGCTGACAGTGCTATCACATGATTCTCTGCCCAGCGAAGAATCCTTGCAGCTTCTGCCATTGCACTCCTGCTTCTTGTGCCGCCCTGTCTGTTCACATGGGCGACTGCCGTGATGTTGTCCGACTGGATCAACACCGGTTTTCCTTGAAGCAGAGGTTCTGCCTGGCTTAGAGCATTGTAGATTGCTCTTAGTTCCAGAATGTTTATGTGAAGAGACGTTTCCAGGCTCGACCACACGCCCTGGAAGTTTCTTCCTTGTGTGACTGCTCCCCAGCCTCTCAGGCTGGCGTCCGTGGTCACCAGGATCCAATCCTGTATGCCGAATCTGCGGCCCTCCAATAGATGAGCACTCTGCAACCACCACAGAAGAGATACCCTTGTCCTTGGAGACAGGGTTATCCGCTGGTGCATCTGAAGATGCGACCCTGACCATTTGTCCAACAGATCCCTCTGGAAAATTCTTGCGTGGAATCTGCCGAATGGAATTGCTTCGTAAGAAGCCACCATTTTTCCCAGGACTCTTGTGCATTGATGTACAGACACCTTTCCTGGTTTTAGGAGGTTCCTGACAAGTTCGGATAACTCCTTGGCTTTTTCCTCCGGGAGAAAAACCTTTTTCTGAACCGTGTCCAGAATCATCCCTAGGAACAGCAGACGTGTTGTCGGAATTAACTGGGATTTTGGAATATTCAGAATCCACCCGTGCTGTTTTAGCACTTCTTGAGACAGTGCTAATCCCATCTCTAGCTGTTCTCTGGACCTTGCCCTTATTAGGAGATCGTCCAAGTATGGGATAATTAATACGCCTTTTCTTCGAAGAAGAATCATCATCTCGGCCATTACCTTGGTAAAGACCCGAGGTGCCGTGGACAATCCAAACGGCAGCGTCTGAAACGGATAGTGACAGTTCTGTACGACGTACCTGAGGTACCCCTGGTGTGAGGGGTAAATTGGAACGTGGAGATACGCATCCTTGATGTCCAAGGATACCATAAAGTCCCCTTCTTCCAGGTTCGCTATCACTGCTCTGAGTGACTCCATCTTGAACTTGAACTTCTTTATGTACAGGTTCAAGGATTTCAGATTTAGAATAGGTCTTACCGAGCCATCCGGCTTCGGTACCACAAATAGAGTGGAATAATACCCCTTTCCTTGTTGTAAAAGAGGTACCTTGACTATCACCTGCTGAGAGTACAGCTTGTGAATGGCTTCCAAGACCGTCACCCTGTCGGAGGGGGACGTTGGTAAAGCAGACTTCAGGAAACGGCGAGGTGGATCCGTCTCTAGTTCCAACCTGTACCCCTGAGATATTATCTGCAGGATCCAGGGATCTACCTGCGAGTGAGCCCACTGCGCGCTGAAATTCTTGAGACGACCCCCCACCGCCCCCGAGTCCGCTTGAGAAGCCCCAGCGTCATGCTGAGGCTTTTGTAGAAGCGGGGGAGGGCTTCTGTTCCTGGGAAGGAGCTGCCTGTTGCAGTCTCTTCCCCCTTCCTCTGCCTCGTGGCAGATATGAATATCCCTTTGCTCTCTTGTTTTTAAAGGAACGAAAGGGCTGCGGTTGAAAAGTCGGTGTCTTTTTCTGTTGGGGAGTGACTTGAGGTAAAAAGGTGGATTTCCCGGCTGTAGCCGTGGCCACCAAATCCGATAGACCGACACCAAATAACTCCTCCCCTTTATACGGCAAAACTTCCATATGCCGTTTTGAGTCCGCATCACCTGACCACTGTCGCGTCCATAAACTTCTTCTGGCCGAAATGGACATAGCACTTACCCGTGATGCCAGTGTGCAAATATCCCTCTGTGCATCACGCATATAAAGAAATGCATCCTTTATTTGCTCTAAAGACAGTAAAACATTGTCCCTATCCAGGGTATCAATATTTTCAATCAGGGACTCTGACTAAGCTACCCCAGCACTGCACATCCAGGCTGTCGCTATAGCTGGTCGTAGTATAACACCTGTATGTGTGTATATACTTTTTTGGATATTTTCCATCCTCCTATCTGCTGGATCTTTAAGTGCGGCCGTCTCAGGAGAGGGTAACGCCACTTGTTTTGATAAGCGTGTGAGCGCCTTGTCCACCCTAGGAGGTGTTTCCCAGCGCGCCCTAACCTCTGGCGGGAAAGGGTATAAAGCCAATAACTTCTTTGAAATTAGCATTTTTTTATCGGGGGCAACCCACGCTTCATCACACACCTCATTTAATTCATCTGATTCAGGAAAAACTATAGGTAGTTTTTTCACACCCCACATAATACCCTGTTTTGTGGTACCTGTAGTATCAGCAATATGTAACGCCTCCTTCATTGCCAAAATCATATAACGTGTGGCCCTACTGGAAAATACGGTTGATTCATCACCGTCGCCACTGGAATCAGTGCCTGTGTCTGGGTCTGTGTCGACCGACTGAGGCAAAGGGCGTTTAACAGCCCCTGACGGTGTTTGAGGCGCCTGGACAGGTGCTAATTGATTGTCCGGCCGTCTCATGTCGTCAAACGACTGCTTTAGCGTGTTGACACTATCCCGTAATTCCATAAATAAAGGCATCCATTCTGGTGTCGACCCCCTAGGGGGTGACATCCCCATATTTGGCAATTGCTCCGCCTCCACACCAATATCGTCCTCATACATGTCGACACACACGTACCGACCCACAGCAGACACACAGGGAATGCTCTTAAAGAAGACAGGACCCCACTAGCCCTTTGGGGAGACAGAGGGAGAGTTTGCCAGCACACACCAAAAAGCGCTATATATGACAGGGATAGCCTTATAATAAGTGCTCCCTGTATAGCTGCTTTAATAATATAATTTTGCCACAATTTTGCCCCCCCTCTCTTGTTTTACCCTGTTTCTGTAGTGCAGTGCAGGGGAGAGCCTGGGAGCCTTCCTGACCAGCGGAGCTGTGTGAGGAAAATGGCGCTGTGTGCTGAGGAGATAGGCCCCGCCCCTTTTTCGGCGGGCTCGTCTCCCGCTCTTTAGTGGATTCTGGCAGGGGTTAAATATCTCCATATAGCCCCCGGAGGCTATATGTGAGGTATTTTTAGCCAAAATAGGTTTTCATTTGCCTCCCAGGGCGCCCCCCTCCCAGCGCCCTGCACCCTCAGTGACTGCCGTGTGAAGTGTGCTGAGAGGAAAATGGCGCACAGCTGCAGTGCTGTGCGCTACCTTAAGAAGACTAAGGAGTCTTCTGCCGCCGATTCTGGACCTCTTCTCGTTTCAGCATCTGCAAGGGGGCCGGCGGCGAGGCTCCGGTGACCATCCAGGCTGTACCTGTGATCGTCCCTCTGGAGCTAATGTCCAGTAGCCAAGAAGCCAATCCATCCTGCACGCAGGTGAGTTCACTTCTTCTCCCCTAAGTCCCTCGTTGCAGTGATCCTGTTGCCAGCAGGACTCACTGTAAAATAAAAAACCTAAGCTAAACTTTTCTAAGCAGCTCTTTAGGAGAGCCACCTAGATTGCACCCTTCTCGGCCGGGCACAAAAATCTAACTGAGGCTTGGAGGAGGGTCATAGGGGGAGGAGCCAGTACACACCACCTGATCGTAAAGCTTTACTTTTTGTGCCCTGTCTCCTGCGGAGCCGCTATTCCCCATGGTCCTTTCAGGAACCCCAGCATCCACTAGGACGATAGAGAAATAAGATTTTACTTACCGATAAATCTATTTCTCGTAGTCCGTAGTGGATGCTGGGGACTCCGTCAGGACCATGGGGAATAGCGGCTCCGCAGGAGACAGGGCACAAAAATAAAGCTTTAGGATCAGGTGGTGTGCACTGGCTCCTCCCCCCATGACCCTCCTCCAAGCCTCAGTTAGGATACTGTGCCCGGACGAGCGTACACAATAAGGAAGGATATTGAATCCCGGGTAAGACTCATACCAGCCACACCAATCACACCGTACAACTTGTGATCTGAACCCAGTTAACAGTATGACAAACGTAGGAGCCTCTGAACAGACGGCTCACAACAATAACAACCCGATTTTTTTGTAACAATAACTATGTACAAGTATTGCAGACAATCCGCACTTGGGATGGGCGCCCAGCATCCACTACGGACTACGAGAAATAGATTTATCGGTAAGTAAAATCTTATTTTCTCTGACGTCCTAAGTGGATGCTGGGGACTCCGTCAGGACCATGGGGATTATACCAAAGCTCCCAAACGGGCGGGAGAGTGCGGATGACTCTGCAGCACCGAATGAGAGAACTCCAGGTCCTCTTTAGCCAGGGTATCAAATTTGTAGAATTTTACAAACGTGTTCTCCCCCGACCACGTAGCTGCTCGGCAGAGTTGTAATGCCGAGACCCCCCGGGCAGCCGCCCAGGATGAGCCCACTTTCCTTGTGGAATGGGCCTTGACAGATTTTGGTTGTGGCAAGCCTGCCACAGAATGTGCAAGTTGAATTGTGCTACAAATCCAACGAGCAATCGTCTGCTTAGAAGCAGGAGCACCCAGCTTGTTGGGTGCATACAATATAAACAGCGAGTCAGACTTTCTGACTCCAGCCGTTCTTGAAATATGCCCGGACCACGTCCAACAACTTGGAATCCTCCAAATCGTTAGTAGCCGCAGGCACCACAATAGGCTGGTTCAGGTGAAACGCTGACACCACCTTAGGCAGAAAATGAGGACGCGTCCGCAGTTCTGCCCTGTCCGAATGGAAAATCAGATATGGGCTCTTATATGATAAAGCCGCTAATTCTGATACTCTCCTGGCTGAAGCCAGGGCCAGTAGCATGGTTACTTTCCATGTAAGATATTTCAACTCCACCGATTTGAGTGGCTCAAACCAATGGGATTTGAGAAAATCCAAAACTACATTAAGATCCCACGGTGCCACTGGGGGCACAAACGGGGGCTGTATATGTAGTACTCCTTTTACAAAAGTCTGGACTTCAGGAACTGAAGCCAATTCTTTCTGGAAGAAAATCGACAGGGCCGAAATTTGAACCTTAATGGACCCCAATTTGAGGCCCATAGACAATCCTGTTTGCAGGAAATGTAGGAATCGACCCAGTTGAAATTCCTCCGTGGGGGCCTTCCTGGCCTCACACCACGCAACATATTTTCTCCAAATGCGGTGATAATGTTGTGCAGTCACCTCCTTCCTGGCTTTTACCAGTGTAGGAATGACCTCTTCCGGAATGCCTTTTTCCCTTAGAATTCGGCGTTCAACCGCCATGCCGTCAAACGCAGCCGCGGTAAGTCTTGGAATAGACACGGTCCCTGCTGAAGCAGGTCCCGTCTTAGAGGTAGAGGCCACGGATCCTCCGTGAGCATCTCTTGAAGTTCCGGGTACCAAGTTCTTCTTGGCCAATCCGGAGCCACGAGTATCGTTCTTACTCCCCTTTGCCGTATAATTCTCAGTACTTTTGGTATGAGAGGCAGAGGAGGGAACACATACACTGACTGGAACACCCACGGTGTTACCAGAGCGTCCACAGCTATTGCCTGAGGGTCTCTTGACCTGGCGCAATACCTGTCCAGTTTTTTGTTGAGGCGGGACGCCATCATATCCACCTTTGGTTTTTCCCAACGGTTCACAATCATGTGGAAGACTTCTGGATGAAGTCCCCACTCTCCCGGGTGTAGATCGTGTCTGCTGAGGAAGTCTGCTTCCCAGTTGTCCACTCCCGGAATGAACACTGCTGACAGTGCTATCACATTATCTTCCGCCCAGCGAAGAATCCTTGCAGCTTCTGCCATTGCTGTCCTGCTTCTTGTGCCGCCCTGTCTGTTTACGTGGGCGACTGCCGTGATGTTGTCCGACTGGATCAACACCGGCAGACCCTGAAGCAGGGGTTTTGCCAGACTTAGAGCATTGTAAATCGCTCTTAGCTCCAGTATATTTATGTGAAAAGACATCTCCAGGCTTGACCATACTCCCTGGAAGTTTCTTCCCTGTGTGACCGCTCCCCAGCCTCTCAGACTGGCATCCGTGGTCACCAGGACCCAGTCCTGTATGCCGAATCTGCGGCCCTCTAACAGATGAGCACTCTGCAACCACCACAGAAGAGACACCCTTGTCCCTGGTGATAAGGTTATCCGCTGGTGCATCTGCAGATGCGATCCGGACAATTTGTCCAACAGATCCCACTGAAAAGTTTGTGCGTGGAATCTGCCGAATGGAATCGCTTCGTAAGAAGCCACCATCTTTCCCAGGACTCTTGTGCATTGATGCACAGACACTTTTCCTGGTTTTAGGAGGTTCCTGACAAGTTTGGATAACTCCTTGGCTTTCTCCTCCGGAAGAAACACCTTTTTCTGAACCGTGTCCAGAATCATTCCCAGGAACAGCAGACGTGTTGTCGGTGTCAACTGAGATTTTGGAAAATTCAGAATCCACCCGTGTTGTTGCAGCACTAATTGGGTTAGTGCTACTCCGTCCTCCAGCTGTTCTCTGGACCTTGCCCTTATCAGGAGATCGTCCAAGTAAGGGATAATTAATACGCCTCTTCTTCGAAGAAGAATCATCATTTCGGCCATTACCTTGGTAAAGACCCGAGGTGCCGTGGACAATCCAAACGGCAGCGTCTGAAACTGATAATGACAGTTTTGCACCACGAACCTGAGGTACCCTTGATGTGAAGGGCAAATTGGGACATGCAGGTAAGCATCCTTTATGTCCAGGGACACCATAAAGTCCCCTTCTTCCAGATTCGCTATCACTGCTCTGAGTGACTCCATCTTGAATTTGAATTTCTGTATGTACAGGTTCAAAGATTTCAGATTTAGAATAGGTCTTACCGAGCCGTCCGGCTTCGGTACCACAAATAGCGTGGAGTAATACCCTTTTCCTTGTTGTAGGAGGGGTACCTTGACTATCACCTGCTGAGAAAACAGCTTGTGAATGGCTTCCAATACCGTCGCCCTGTCTGAGGGAGACGTTGGCAAAGCAGACTTTAGGAACCGGCGAGGGGGAGACTTCTCGAATTCCAACCTGTAACCCTGAGATACTACCTGCAGGATCCAGGGGTCCACCTGTGAGCAAGCCCACTGTGCGCTGAAATTCTTGAGTCGACCCCCCACCGCTCCTGAGTCCGCTTGTAAAGCCCCAGCGTCATGCTGAGGGCTTTGCAGAACCCTGGGAGGGCTTCTGTTCCTGGGCAGGGGCTGCTTGCTGTCCTCTCTTACCCCTTCCTCTGCCCCGGGGCAGATATGACTGTCCTTTTGCCCGCTTGTTCTTATAGGACCGAAAGGACTGCGGCTGAAAAGACGGTGTCTTTTTCTGTTGGGAGGGGGTCTGAGGTAAAAAGGTGGATTTTCCGGCAGTTGCCGTGGCCACCAGATCCGATAGACCGACGCCAAATAATTCCTCCCCTTTATACGGCAATACTTCCATATGTCGTTTAGAATCCGCATCACCTGACCACTGTCGCGTCCATAAACTTCTTCTGGTAGATATGGACATCGCATTTACTCTCGATGCCAGAGTGCAAATATCCCTCTGAGCATCTCGCATATAAAGAAAAGCATCCTTTAATTGCTCTATAGTCAATAAAATACTGTCCCTATCCAGGGTATCAATATTTTCAGTCAGGGAATCCGACCAGACCACCCCAGCACTGCACATCCAGGCTGAGGCGATGGCTGGTCGCAGTATAACACCAGTATGTGTGTATATACTTTTTAGGGTAGTTTCCAGCCTCCTATCAGCTGGATCCTTGAGGGCGGCCGTATCAGGAGACGGTAACGCCACTTGTTTTGATAAGCGTGTGAGCGCCTTATCCACCCTAGGGGGTGTTTCCCAGCGCGCCCTAACCTCTGGCGGGAAAGGGTATAATGCCAATAACTTTTTTGAAATTAGCACTTTTCTATCTGGGTTAACCCACGCTTCATCACATACATCATTCAATTCCTCTGATTCAGGAAAAACTACAGGTAGTTTTTTCACCCCCCACATAATACCCCTTTTTGTGGTACTTGCAGTATCAGAGATATGCAAAGCCTCCTTCATTGCCGTGATCATATAACGTGTGGCCCTACTTGAAAATACGTTTGTTTCTTCACCGTCGACACTAGATTCAGTGTCCGTGTCTGGGTCTGTGTCGACCGACTGAGGTAAAGGGCGTTTTACAGCCCCTGACGGTGTCTGAGACGCCTGGGCAGGTACCAACTGGTTTTCCGGCCGTCTCATGTCGTCAACTGATTTTTGTAATGTGCTGACATTATCACGTAATTCCATAAACAAAGCCATCCATTCCGGTGTCGACTCCCTGGGGGGTGACATCACCATTATCGGCAATTGCTCTGCCTCCACACCAACATCGTCCTCATACATGTCGACACACACGTACCGACACACAGCAGACACACAGGGAATGCTCTTATCGAAGACAGGACCCCACTAGCCCTTTGGGGAGACAGAGGGAGAGTTTGCCAGCACACACCCAAGCGCTATAATATATATGGGAACAACCTTATATAAGTGTTGTATCCTTATAGCAGCTTAAATATATAAAATATCGCCAAAAAAAGTGCCCCCCCTCTCTGTTTTACCCTGTTTCTGTAGTGCAGTGCAGGGGAGAGTCCTGGGAGCCTTCCTCACAGCGGAGCTGAGCAGGAAAATGGCGCTGTGTGCTGAGGATAATAAGCCCCGCCCCCTATTCCGGCTGGCTTTTCTCCCGGAGTTTGAGATATCTGGCATGGGTTTAATACATCCATATAGCCTCAAGGGCTATATGTGATGTATTTTTTAGCCATAAAAGGTATTATACATTGCTGCCCAGGGCGCCCCCAGCAGCGCCCTGCACCCTCCGTGACCTATGGTGTGAAGTGTGTGACAACAATGGCGCACAGCTGCAGTGCTGTGCGCTACCTTCATGAAGACTGAAAAGCCTTCTGCCGCCGGTTTCTGGACCTTCAATCTTCAGCATCTGCAAGGGGGGTCGGCGGCGCGGCTCCGGGACGAACCCCAGGGTGAGACCTGTGTTCCGACTCCCTCTGGAGCTAATGGTGTCCAGTAGCCTAAGAAGCCAATCCATCCTGCACGCAGGTGAGTTGAACTTCTCTCCCCTAAGTCCCTCGATGCAGTGAGCCTGTTGCCAGCAGGACTCACTGAAAATAAGAAACCTAAAAACTTTTTCTAAGCAGCTCTTTTGGAGAGCCACCTAGATTGCACCCTGCTCGGACGGGCACAAAAACCTAACTGAGGCTTGGAGGAGGGTCATGGGGGGAGGAGCCAGTGCACACCACCTGATCCTAAAGCTTTATTTTTGTGCCCTGTCTCCTGCGGAGCCGCTATTCCCCATGGTCCTGACGGAGTCCCCAGCATCCACTTAGGACGTCAGAGAAACTACAGGTAGTTTTTTCACACCCCACATAATACCCTTTTTAGTGGTACTTGCAGTATCAGAAATGTTTAACACCTCTCTCATTGCCGTGATCATGTAACGTGTGGCCCTACTGGAAGTCACGTTTGTCTCCTCACCGTCGACACTGGAGTCAGTATCCGTGTCGACGTCAGTATCCACCATCTGAGGTAACGGCCTTTTTAGAGACCCTGATGGTTTTTGAGACGCCTGGACAGGGACCAGCTGATTAGTCGGCTGTCTCATGTCATCAACCGTCTTTTGTAAGGAGCTGACACTGTCACGTAAATCCTTCCATAAAGCCATCCACTCAGGTGTCGACTCCTTAGGGGGTGACATCTCTATTATAGGCAATTGCCCCGCCTCCACATCATTTTCCTCCTCATACATGTCGACACAAACGTACCGACACAGCACACGCACAGGGAATGCTCTGATAGAGGACAGGACCCCACTAGCCCTTTGGGGAGACAGAGGGAGAGTATGCCAGCACACACCAGAGCGCTATATATAGATATAGGGACAACCTTATATAAGTGTTTCTCCCTTATAGCTGCTGTATTGTTTATCACCCGCCAATCAGTGCCCCCCTCTCTTTTTTACCCTGTTTCTGTAGTGCAGGACTGCAGGGGAGAGTCAGGGAGACGTCCTTCCAGCGGAGCTGTGAGGGAAAATGGCGCCTGTGTGCTGAGGAGATAGGCCGCCGAGAAGGGGGCGGAGCCTTTCTCCCGCTTTTTTGTGAAAATCTGTCAGGGGTTAAAATTCATCCATATAGCCCAGGAGCTATATGTGATGTATTTTTAGCCAGCCAAGGTGTTTCTATTGCTGCTCAGGGCGCCCCCCCCCTAGCACCCTGCACCCTCAGTGACCGGAGTGTGAAGTGTGCTGAGAAGCAATGGCGCACAGCTGCAGTGCTGTGCGCTACCTTGTGGAAGACAGGATGTCTTCTGCCGCCGATTTGCCGGACTCTTCTTGCTTCTGGCTCTGTAAGGGGGCCGGCGGCGCGGCTCCGGGTCCGAGCTCCAGAGCTGGGCCTGTGAGCTGTCCCTCTGGAGCTAATGGTGTCCAGTAGCCAAGAAGCCCAATCCACTCTGCACGCAGGTGAGTTCGCTTCTTCTCCCCTTAGTCCCTCGATGCAGTGAGCCTGTTGCCAGCAGGTCTCACTGAAAATAAAAAACCTAAACTAAAACTTTCACTAAGAAGCTCAGGAGAGCCCCTAGTGTGCACCCTTCTCGTTCGGGCACAAAAATCTAACTGAGGCTTGGAGGAGGGTCATAGGGGGAGGAGCCAGTGCACACCAGGTAGTACTAAAGCTTTCTATTTGTGCCCAGTCTCCTGCGGAGCCGCTATTCCCCATGGTCCTTACGGAGTTCCCAGCATCCACTAGGACGTCGGAGAAAATGATTTTTGCGCATAATTATGTGCCCCCCCCCCTCTCTTTTTTACCCTCTTCTACCGTGTATCTGCAGGGGAGAGCCTCGGGAGCTTCCTCTCAGCGGAGCTGTGGAGAAAAAATGGCGCTGGTGAGTGCTGAGGAAAAAGCCACGCCCCCTCAGCGGCGGGCTTCTGTCCCGCGTTTGTTACAATATTATGGCGGGTGCTCATACATATATACAGTGCCCAACTGTATATATGTCCAACTTTTGCCAAGAGGTTCTAATTGCTGCCAAGGGCGCCCCCCCCCCTGCGCCCTGCACCCTTACAGTGACCGGAGTATGTGGGTGTAGTGTGGGAGCAATGGCGCACAGCTGCAGTGCTGTGCGCTACCTCAGTGAAGACTGGAGTCTTCTGCCGCCGATTTCTAAGTCTTCTTGCTTCTTTCACCCGGCTTCTGTCTTCCGGCTCTGCGAGGGGGACGGCGGCGCGGCTCCGGGATCGGACGACAAAGGGTGAGATCCTGTGTACGATCCCTCTGGAGCTAATGGTGTCCAGTAGCCTAAGAAGCAGGACCTATCTGCAGAGAGTAGGGCTGCTTCTCTCCCCTCAGTCCCACGATGCAGGGAGTCTGTTACCAGCAGAGCTCCGTGAAAATAAAAAAAACCCCAAACAAAATACTTTCTTATAGCAAGCTCAGGAGAGCTCACTAAACAGCACCCAGCTTGTCCGGGCACAGATTCAAACTGAGGTCTGGAGGAGGGACATAGAGGGAGGAGCCAGAGCACACCAGAATCCAAATTCTTTCTTAAAGTGCCCATGTCTCCTGCGGAGCCTGTCTATTCCCCATGGTCCTTACGGAGTCCCCAGCATCCACTAGGACGTTAGAGAAACATAGATGAATAAGATGTGAATTTGCATAAAGTACAGGAGGTTTAGAGACCGCAGCAGCACAGGCAAGAGAAACACCGATAGGAAAATAAAGTGACACATTACTAAGGAGTTATAGGACTACTTCTGTAGAATGTAATGGAGGGCATACCTGGGGAAGCTGCGTCCAGCACAGTATCGGGACAATGAAAAACTCTGATGTACTCATGTGTGTACATTATGTATGTATTTGGGAGGGGGTGTCCCCGCCTCGCCCGTGCAGTGCGGCCGCCACCCCCAGTGCTGACCTGACAGGGAGATGGAGCATGCCGCAGCGCCGAAGTCCCCGTGTAGCTTGGACACAGCGACTCTCACGTTGTGCAGGACCGTGCCATGCGTGATATTCTGCCGCCAGCGGGGATCCTCCAGGACCAACTCACACAGAAAATACCTTCACGGGAAAAGCGCGTCAGTAACGGCATCACTGCCCACTGCGGCACACACAGTTATTAAATTTAAAACATAATGTACGTACCGATTTTTGAACCGCATGATGACGTACGAGGAACGCGCAGAGCTGCGAGCATGTGTAGCGTGTGATCTCATGCGTCATGTCCGGCACATTCAGCTGTTCATGGCATCCATATTGCTTGTGGCACATGTAACTGAGTCGTAACTACCAATCCTGCCAAACCACTCTTTGATGGGTGTTATGTAATTGTCAGCGCAGTGGTTCTCAGCTTCAGTCCTCAAGAACCGTCAGCTGGTCTTATTTTCAGGAGTACTGTATGTGTGGACTCAGGTGTGGTAATTGCTGACCTAGCAAAATAGATGAACTCACCTGTGCTTGAATAAAGAATTACAGAAAACGCATACCTCCCAACATGACCCTCTCCAGGAGGGACAGAATGCTCTGTTCCTGGACTTTTCTCTTAATTTTCTCTGACGTCCTAGTGGATGCTGGAAACTCCGTAAGGACCATGGGGAATAGCGGCTCCGCAGGAGACTGGGCACAACTAAAGAAAGCTTTAGGACTACCTGGTGTGCACTGGCTCCTCCCACTATGACCCTCCTCCAGACCTCAGTTAGAATCTTGTGCCCGGCTGAGCTGGATGCACACTAGGGGCTCTCCTGAGCTCCTAGAAAAGAAAGTATATTTTAGGTTTTTTATTTTCAGTGAGATCTGCTGGCAACAGACTCACTGCTACGAGGGACTAAGGGGAGAAGAAGCGAACCTACCTGACTGGAGATAGTTTGGGCTTCTTAGGCTACTGGACACCATTAGCTCCAGAGGGATCGAACACAGGACCCGACCTCGATCGTACGGTCCCGGAGCCGCGCCGCCGTCCCCCTTACAGAGCCAGAAGCATGAAGATGGTCCTGGAAATCGGCAGCAGAAGACTTCGGTCTTCAACAAGGTAGCGCACAGCACTACAGCTGTACGCCATTGCTCCTCATGCACACCTCACACTCCGGTCACTGATGGGTGCAGGGCGCTGGGGGGGCGGCACCCTGAGCATCAATATGAATACCTTGGCTGGCAAAAAATCACAATATATAGTCCCAGAGGCTATATATGTGATAAATACCCTGCCAGAATCCATAAAAAAAGCGGGAGAAAAGTCTGCCGAAAAAGGGGCGGGGCTATCTCCCTCAGCACACTGGCGCCATTTTTTCTTCACAGTGCAGCTGGAAGACAGCTCCCCAGGCTCTCCCCTGTAGTTTTCAGGCTCAAAGGGTTAAAAAGAGAGGGGGGGCACCAAATTTAGGCGCAATATTGTGTATACAAGCAGCTATTGGGGGAAAAATCACTCAGTTATAGTGTTAATCCCTGCATTATATAGCGCTCTGGTGTGTGCTGGCATACTCTCTCTCTGTCTCCCCAAAGGACTTTGTGGGATCCTGTCCTCAGTCAGAGCATTCCCTGTGTGTGTGCGGTGTGTCGGTACGGCTGTGTCGACATGTTTGAGGATACGTGGAGGCGGAGCAGATGCCGATAAATGTGATGTCGCCCCCTGTGGGGCCGACACCAGAGTGGATGGATAAGTGGAAGGTATTAACCGACAGTGTCAACTCCTTATGTAAAGGGCTGGATGACGTAACAGCTATGGGACAGCCGGCTTCTCAGCCCGCGCCTGCCCAGGCGTCTCAAAGGCCATCAGGGGCTCAAAAACGCCCGCTACCTCAGATGGCAGATACAGATGTCGACACGGAGTCTGACTCCAGTGTCGACGAGGTTGAGACATATACACAATCCACTAGGAACAATCCGTTGCACTCGGCAATGAAAAATGTGTTACACATTTCTGACATTAACCCAAATACCACAAAAAAGGGGTTTTATGTTTGGGGAGAAAAAGCAGTCAGTGTTTTGTTCCCCCATCAGATGAGTGAATGAAGCGTGGGTTCCCCCGATAAGAAACTGGTAATTTCTAAAAAGTTACTGATGGCGTACCCTTTCCCGCCAGAGGATAGGTCACGTTGGGAGATATCCCCTAGGGTGGATAAGGCGCTCACACGTTTGTCAAAAAAGGTGGCACTGCCGTCTTAGGATACGGCCACTTTGAAGGAGCCTGCTCTTAAAAAGCAGAAGGCTATCCTGAAGTCTGTATATACACACTCAGGTACTATACTGAGACCTGCAATTGCCTCAGCATGGATAGTGCTGCTGCAGCGTGGTCTGATACCCTGTCAGATAATATTGATACCTATACAGGGATACTATTTTGCTAACCATAGAGCATATTAAAGACGTTGTCTTATATATGAGGGATGCACAGAGGGATATTTGCCGGCTGGCATCCAAAAGTTAATGCAATGTCCATTCTGCCAGGAGGGTATTAGGGACCCGGCAGTGGACGGGTGATGCTGACTTTAAAAGGCACATGGAGATTCTGCCTTATGAGGGTGAGGAATTGTTTGGGGATGGTCTCTGGGACCTCGTATCCACAGCAACAGCTGGGAAGAAATTTTTTTTACCTCAGGTTCCTCACAGCCTAAGAAAGCACCGTATTATCAGGTACAGTCCTTTCGGCTTCAGAAAAGCGAGCGGGTCAAAGGTGCTTCCTTTCTGCACAGAGACAAGGGAAGAGGGAAAAAGCTGCACCTGACAGCCAGTTCCCAGGATCAAAAATCTTCCCCCGCTTCATCTGAGTCCACCGCATGACGCTGGGGCTCCACAGGTGGAGCCAGGTGCGGTGGGGGCGCGTCTCGGGAACTTCAGCGACCAGTGGGCTCGCTCACAAGTGGATCCCTGGGTTCTGCAAGTAGTATCACAGGGATACAAGCTGGAGTTCGAGGCGACTCCCCCTCGCCGTTACCTCAATTCAGCCTTGCCTGCTGCCCTCGAGGAGAGGTAGTACTGGCGGCAATTCACAAGCTGTACTTCCAGCAGGTGATAATCAAGGTACCCCTCCTTCAACAAGGCCGGGGTTACTATTCCACAATGTTTGTGGTACCGAAACCAGGCGGTTCGGTGAGACCCATTCTAAAATTGAAATCCTTGAACACTTATATACGAAGGTTCAAGTTCAAAATGGAATCGCTCAGGGCGGTTCTTACATGCCTGGACGAAGGGGATTACATGGTATCACTGGACATCAAGGATGCTTACCTGCATGTCCCCATTTACCCTCCTCACCAGGAGTACCTCAAAATTGTGGTACAGGACTGTTATTACCAATTCCAGACGTTGTCGTTGGTCTGTCCACGGCACCGAGGGTATTTACCAAGGTAATGGCCGAAATGATGATACTCCTTCGAAAAAAGGGAGTTTTAATTATCCCGTACTTGGACGATCTCCTTATAAAGGCGAGGTCCAGGGAGCAGTTGTTCGTCGGAGTAGCACTATCTCGGGAAGTGCTACAACAGCACGGCTGGATTCTGAATAGTCCAAAGTCGCAGCTGGTTCCTACGACGCGTCTACTGTTCCTGGGTATGGTTCGGGATGCAGAACAAGAAAAAAGGGTTTCTCCCGGAGGAGAAGGCCAAGGAGTTGTCATCTCTAGTCAGAGACCTCCTAATACAAATACAGGTGTCGGTGCATCAATGCACGCGAGTCCTGGGAAAGATGGTAGCTTCTTACGAAGAAATTCCATTCGGCAGGTTCCAGGCAAGGATCTTCCAGTGGGATCTGTTGGACAAGTGGTCCGGGTCGCATCTTCAGATGCATCGGCTGATAACCCTGTCTCCAAGGGCCTGGGTGTCGCTGTTGTGGTGGCTGCAGAGTGCTCATCTTCTAGAGGGCCGCAGATTCGGCATACAGGACTGGGTCCTGGTGACCACGGATGCCAGCCTTCGAGGCTGGGGGGCAGTCACACAGGGAAGAAACTTCCAAGGACTATGGTCAAGTCAGGAGACTTCCCTACACATAAATATTCTGGGACTAAGGGCCATTCACAATGCCCTAAGTCAGGCTAGACCCCTGCTTCAACACCAGCCGGTGCTGATCCAGTCAGACAACATCACGGCGGTCGCCCATGTAAACCAGCAGGGGGGCACAAGAATCAGGATGGTGATGGCAGAAGCCACAAGGATTTTCCGATGGGCGGAAAATCATGTGTTAGCAGTGTTCATTCCCGGAGTGGACAACTGGGAAGCAGACTTTCTCAGCAGGCACGACCTCCACCCGGGAGAGTGGGGACTTCATCCAGAAGTCTTCAAAATGATTGTACACCGTTGAGAAAGGCCACAGGTGACGTGATAGCGTCACACCTCAACAAAAAGCTAAAAAGATATTGCGCCAGGTCAAGGGACCCTCAGGCGATAGCTGTGGACACTCTGGTAACACCGTGGGTGTACCAGTCGGTGTATGTGTTCCTTCCTTTGCCTCTCATACCCAAGGTATTGAGAATACTAAGAAGGAGAAGAGTAAGAACTATACTCGTGGTTCCGGATTGGCCAAGAAGAGCCTGGTACCCAGAACTTCAAGAAATGATCTCAGGGGACCCATGGCCTCTGCCGCTCAGACAGGACCTGCTGCAGCAGGGGCCCTGCCTGTTCCAAGACTTACCACGGCTGTGTTTGATGGCATGGCGGTTGAACACCGGATCCTAAAGGAAAAAGGCTTTCCGGAGAAAGTCATTCCTACGCTGATTAAGGCTAGGAAAGATGTGATCGCAAAATATTATCACCGCATATGGCAAAAATATGTTGCTTGGTGTGAGGCCAGGAAGGCCCCAACGGAGGAATTTCAACTGGGTCGATTTCTGCACTTCCTACAGTCAGGAGTGACTACGGGCCTAAAATTGGGTTACGTTAAGGTCCAGATTTCGGCTCTGTACATTTTCTTCCAAAAAGAACTGGCTTCACTGCCTAAAGTTCAGACTTCTGTTAAGGGAGTGCTGCATATTCAGCCCCCGTTTGTGCCTCTAGTGGCACCGTGGGATCTCAACGTGGTGTTGGATTTCCTGAAGTCGCATTGGGTTGAGCCACTTAAATCCGTAGAGCTAAAATACCTCACGTGGAAAGTGGTCATGCGGTTGGCCTTGGCGTCGGCCAGGCGTGTATCAGAATTGGCGGTTTTGTCATGCAAAAGCCCTTATCTGATTTTCATATGGATAGGGCGGAATTGAGGACTCGTTCCCAATTCCTTCCTAAGGTGGTATCAGCTTTTCATGTGAACCAACCTATTGTGGTGCCTGCGGCTACGTGGGACTTGGAGGACTCCAAGTTACTGGACGTAGTCAGGGCCCTGAAAATAGATGTTTCCAGGACGGCTGGAGTCAGGAAAACTGACTCGCTATTTATCCTGTATGCACCCAACAAGCTGGGTGCTCCTGCGTCTAAGCAGACTATTGCTCGCTGGATCTGTAGCACGATTCAACTTGCACATTCTGCGGCTGGACTGCCGCACCCTAAATCTGTAAAAGCCCATTCCACGAGGAAAGTGGGCTCTTCTTGGGCGGCTGCCCGAGGGGTCTCGGCTTTACAACTTTGCCGAGCTGTTACTTGGTCGGGTTCAAACAATTTTGAAAAAGTCTGCAAGTTTGATACCCTGGCTGAGGAGGACCTTGAGTTTGCTCATTCGGTGCTGCAGAGTCATCCGCACTCTCCCGCCCGTTTGGGAGCTTTGGTATAATCCCCATGGTCCTTACGGAGTTCCCAGCATCCACTAGGACGTCAGAGAAAATAAGATTTTACTCACCGGTAAATCTATTTCTCGTAGTCCGTAGTGGATGCTGGGCGCCCATCCCAAGTGCGGATTGTCTGCAATACTTGTATATAGTTATTGCCTAACTAAAGGGTTATTGTTATGAGCCATCTGTTAGTGAGGCTCAGTTATATTTCATACTGTTAACTGGGTATAATATCACGAGTTATACGGTGTGATTGGTGTGGCTGGTATGAGTCTAACCCGGGATTCAAAATCCTTCCTTATTGTGTCAGCTCTTCCGGGCACAGTATCCTAACTGAGGTCTGGAGGAGGGTCATAGTGGGAGGAGCCAGTGCACACCAGGTAGTCCTAAAGCTTTCTTTAGTTGTGCCCAGTCTCCTGCGGAGCCGCTATTCCCCATGGTCCTTACGGAGTTCCCAGCATCCACTACGGACTACGAGAAATAGATTTACCGGTGAGTAAAATCTTATTTATGATTGCCATCACCTGTGCTGAAACACCTTCTTATCCATTAACCTGTTCAACACTGGTTATCTTAAATTAAAAAGAAAAATCCAGAAGCAGAGCATTGTGTCCCTCCTGGAGAGGGACATGTTGGGAGGTATGGAAAACATGACCTGTTGCGGGTACTTGGGGATTGGAGAAAAGAACCACTGGACTCATAGCAGGGTATCTGATACACCTCCTGATACTTGGTGTGTATGCAGGAAAGGGTTACCATATTCAGTGTAACATTAACAATAAAAACTATACAATAGTAAAACTAACACAATATGATCCTGTATTCACAGAATACCATCATTTATAATAGCCCTGCAATGCCAGTCGCACCAGCCTCTGGTATGCGCTTCATTTATGGACATGATTTGTAACAACGGGGTGTAGTTATGATGTAACCAACGGTCAGGAGACTGACGGTCACAGTAACTCTCCCTGCATCCCAAACCCTCACAGTACCGACAGCCGGCATGCTGACTGGAAGGGACTACTCCCACTCGTGGGTGTTCACGACACCCATAGAGTGGGAATAGAACCCGTGGCAAGCGCAGCAAGCCCCCCGCAAGGGGCTTCCTAGCGCTCACACCCCACCCACCCCCGCCGGCAGTCTGTGGTCGGGATGCTGTCTGCAGAGATCCTGTCCACGGGTGATGCGGCAACAACCCGTCACAACTGTCCATCTCAAAGTCCTGATAACCGTGACAATCCCCTTAACAGGGAGGGCAGTTGGGAGCTATGTTAATGGGAGAAGAGATTGAAATACTGAATTATTAATACAGTATATACAAAAATAATATATTATTAACAAAGTTATAAATACAATTAATAATAATACATTAGAAGTATGTATCAATGTCAGAGCTTATAGTCTAAATAAATTGCCTCTAATATGTCAGCTTTCAGTATTTATAAACAGTGGTATTGCAGAGAAATTAAATAGTGTAAAATACACTTCATAGCGAGAGTTTAGTATGAAATACCGACAGCGTGATCCCGGCCACCAGTACACCGGCAGCGGGGCGAGCGCTAGTAAGCCCCTTGAGGGCACGGTGGCTTGCTGCGCTCGCCACAGGTAATAGTCTCCTCTATGGGTGTCGTGGACACCCACAATAGGAGAAAAAGCCTGTGGTGCTGGTATTCTGGCGGCGGCATTTCACCGCTCGTCGGGATCCTGGCATCGGCATTTTGACCTCCGGGATCCCAACTAGCGGTATTGTAACAACTTCCCCTTAGCGAATTATGCTTAATGTATTGCTCATGTACAGGAGGTTTCCAGTTATTACCGTATCAGAAGAATAAGTTTATTGGGTCCTTTCTTAAGTTGATCTAAAAAAGGTGTATTTGTGAAAGCAGTGACCACTTCAGCACTGAGTATTCTTCATGTCAGGCATGCTCCTGACCTTTCAGCACCCTTACCTTTTCTGTCACTTTTTGGGTTGGGTGACCGGTGTCAAAGTCAGAAAAATATTATGATGCACACTGCCATATTTGCACCTCATACATGTCCGCGCTGCGCATGCGTGCGCTCTCCCGTGCGTACGCATACCCGCTGTTACGTGCACCCGCAGGTGCACGGTATGCGCATTTACGGTAGAGTTTATGTGCGCCTAGCGTGCGACTCAATCGTTACATATTTTCACCATATAATGTATTTTGTAGATTATGGTCCCTTTGATAGAATCTGAAAGTTTAGTTAATGTAGCATGTTCATAGACAAAGAGATCCCTCTTTGTTTGATACGAAGGGTCAGACAAGGGTTATACAGTGGTGTTTAGTATCCATCGGAAGAGTATTTAATTAGCAATATTCCGGTGTTGGTTTGAAGCGGATTAATCGCTCGTGCGAATAGTTATGGACATAAGAAGTTTATGGACTTTTACTATATTTGCACTTTATTATCCATGCGGCGGGAAACCTAGTTTCCCACCCACCTGAGCAGTTGGAAATAGTCACAGCCCACCTGTATGAATCAACCTATGACCTTTTGTTATAATGCGAAGACGAATTCCTGTGTCCAATGAACAATAAGAATAGGGACCATTGTACTGTATTATGTGTAGGGTATAAAAGGACAAGCCGATCTGGGCCAGCGCTCTATTCTCTTCAACGGTTCTCATTGCTGATAATCGGGAGCTGGATATCTGTTATGCACACCAGTGCCTGCAGGAATGTACTGGTGTCTGAACGGATAGGTATGCAAAACAAATGGACTCACAGACAGACTGGGGAATATGACATAACGTACACAGAAGGTGATAGGGTAACAAAATACACACAAAGTGAACAGAGAAGCCCAGAGGCTAAGGAACTGGGTATCTCCCTTGTATTAGAAATGCTCAGATGGGAAAAGCAAGATGTTGTGTTTTAATACATAGAGAACCCGAAATGCTGTTGCTAAGGGCAACAGCAAAACCCTAAAGGGTTACCAACGGGTGTGGCAGTAAACTCCTTGGTCAGAGATGGAATGATAGACACAAGGAGAGTCTCCACAATCCTAATTCTCACTTGCAGTGCACAGGTTCAGCTTACTGCCACTAAACTGACCCCTGACACCTAGCACAGTGAGACAGGATTAGACAGGCAAGTCTTAGAATACAGCCGCAAACTTGCTAAGTTCACAGAGTAGTAACAGAACCCCAGCAAGCTAAACGACTGACTCCAGTCTTACTGCTAGGTCTGGATTGGCAGAGTGTAATACCAAATCCCCAGGCCTATTTGCAGTAAGCAACAAACAAATACAAAGCTACACAGTACTGGCTAACTTTCAGGAACTGACTAACCAACAAAGATTCAGCAGCATCTGCTTAAACTGAGAAGAGGCCTTATAAAGCAGGTGCTGTCCACGCCCCACTCAGACCTCACAGACTGTGAGCACAAAAACCAGCACCGGATCCCCTGCCGTGCACAGAGCCTATAACCACTGCACAGCAAAAGACCCGAACCGGAGTATCAGCTGCGCTCAGGTTACTCCGCTAGCACTTGTCTCCCGGTTGCCATGACGACGTGGCAGCACAGGGCAGGAGACCCTAACAGTACCCCCCCTCTGACGAGGGGTCAAAGAACCCCTACCACCGGGTTTATCGGGGAACTGCGAGAAGAAAGAGCGTATCAGTCTGGGGGCATGAAGATCACAACTGCGCACCCACGACCGCTCCTCCGGGCCATACCCCTTCCAGTGCACCAAAAATGACAGCCGACCCTGAACCACCTTGGAGTCAAGAATCCTTTCAACAACAAACTCCCTCTGGCCACGTATCAGAAGAGGGGAAGGTCTTCCACTGGAAGAAGGATTGCTAATCGCCCGTTTTAAAAGGGAACAATGAAATGTTTTATTGATACCCAAAGAACGGGGCAGATCTAACTGAAATGCCACCGGATTGATAACCCTGGTGATCTTATAAGGGCCGATGAACCGGGGGCCTAACTTATGAGATGGCTGTCTCAACTTCAAATTCTTGGTAGACAACCAGACGAAGTCTCCTAATTTGAAGCTGCAGGGTCTTTTCCGCTTATCAAAAACCCTTTTGGTCACTAATGACACAGACACAAGGGCTTTCTTCACTTTCCGCCAAATACCTCTAAGGACCGAAACCACAGAGGAACCACCAGGCGTGGAGTCCAGGGGGTCAAAAGAATTGGCCTTAGGATGATGCCCATACACACAAAGGAAGGGAGAGATCCCTGTAGCAGAGTGAGCCGCGTTGTTATAGGCAAACTCCGCCATGGACAGATGAGCAACCCAGTCAGTCTGACACTTGGAGACATAACACCTGAGGAACTGCTCCAAGGACTGGTTCACCCTTTCAGTCTGCCCATTAGACTGCGGATGGTAGCCTGACGACAAGCTGACAGAAATCTGGAGATCGGAACAAAATGCCCTCCAGAATTTGGCCACAAACTGGGATCCGCGGTCAGAGACCACATCAAGTGGCAACCCGTGGAGACGCACAACATGCAGCATAAATAATTCAGACAGGCGTCTGGCCGATGGCAGCCCAACCAGTGGAACGAAGTGCGTCATCTTCGAAAACCTGTCAACGACAACCCAGATGGCTGTCATCCCCGAGGATTTGGGCAAGTCCACCACAAAATCCATTGAAATGTGGGTCCATGGCTTAGATGGGATAGAGAGTGGATGTAATGGGCCAACAGGAACCCCTCTAGGAGTCTTATTTCGGGCACAGATGTCACATGCCCGAACCCACTGATCCACATCCTTAGCCACCGAGGGCCACCACACCGCCCTAGATAGCAACTCCCGAGTTCTGGCAATACCCGGGTGACCTGCCGACTTCTTGGCATGGAATTCCAGGAACACTCGCTGTCTTAACCTAGGAGGCACAAACAAAAGACCTACCGGAAGGTCTGGAGGAGCCTGCTCCTGTGCTCTAAGGACTAATGATAAGAGGTCCTGGGTAATGCCCACTTTAATACATGATGGGGAAACAATGGGCAACGGCTCCTCGGTGGTCTCCTGGATTGGAGCAAAACTCCGCGAGAGCGCATCAGCCTTGATGTTTTTTGACCCAGGGCGATATGTTATCAAAAAATTAAAGCGAGCAAAAAACAAAGCCCATCGTGCCTGCCTGGCATTGAGACGCTTCGCTGACTCTAAATATGCCAGATTCTTATGGTCAGTGAGAATTGAGACCACAAACTTAGCCCCCTCAAGCCAGTGTCTCCACTCCTCGAGTGCATCCTTACTAGCCAACAATTCCCGGTTACCCACGTCATAATTCATCTCGGCAGGCGAAAATTTACGGGAAAAGTAAACACAGGGATGAAGGCGATTATCAGACACTCCCATCTGAGAAAGCACTGCCCCAATACCCATCTCAGAGGCATCCACCTCCACCACAAAAGGACGCTCTGGATCTGGGTGTCGCAGCACCTTGGCCGAAACAAATGCCCTTTTGAGACGGGCAAAAGCCGCTTTAGCCTCACAAGACCAGTGAGCAACATCCGCCCCTTTCTTAGTGAGTGCCACCAAGGGCGCCACTATAGACGAAAATCCAGCGATAAATCGTCTATAAAAATTCGCAAAGCCCAGGAAACGCTGAAGCGCCTTCAAACTAGTGGGCTGCACCCAATCCAGGACTGCCTGTACCTTGGAACCCTCCATTTGGAAACCTTCTGGGGAGATAATATATCCTAGAAATGCGATTTGCTGAACTTCAAATTCGCACTTCTCCAGCTTCGCCCCAAGCCGGTGGTCTCTGAGTTTCTGGAGGACTAAGCGTACATGCTTCCGATGTTCCTCCAGGGAATGGGAGAAGATTAGGATGTCATCTAAGTATACAACTAAGAATCTATCCAAATATTCCCTGAGCACATCATTCATGAAATCCTGGAAGACTGCCGGGGCATTACAGAGCCCAAAAGGCATCACCAAATATTCATAATGCCCTGAGTGGGTATTAAAGGCAGTCTTCCATTCATCCCCCTCTCTTATTCGGATTAGATTGTACGCACCGCGTAGGTCAATCTTAGAAAAAATGGTGGCAGTACGAAGCTGGTCAAACAAGACCGAAATGAGAGGCAGTGGGTATGAGTTTTTAATCGTGATACGGTTCAATTCCCTGAAGTCGATGCAGGGTCGCAACGAACCGTCCTTTTTACCCACGAAGAAGAACCCCGACCCAACTGGAGACTGTGAAGGTCTGATAAATCCCTTAGCCAAGTTCTCCTGAATGTACTCTGCCATAGCCTGAGTCTCAGGACGTGACAGGGAGTACAACCTGCTCTTGGGAAGCTTAGCATTTGGCAACAAATCAATGGCACAGTCATAGGGGCGATGGGGAGGTAGTACCTCTGCAACTTTTTTGGAGAACACGTCCGCAAAATCTGCATAACACCCTGGCAATCCTGGCAAACTTAGCTGCGAGAGCCTGACTGGAAGGCTCAAGCAACTCCTGAAACAATCAGTACCCCAACTAAGAATCTCTCCAGAGACCCAGTCAAATTGAGGATTATGGGCCCTTAACCAGGGTAACCCCAACACCAATGGGGCAAAAGTACAGACAGTCACATAAAAAGACAATTTTTCAGAGTGTGTGGCTCCAATAAACAAAGAAATCTGGCTAGTGCAAGTGGTAATTTTACCTTGGGATAATGGTTCCCCGTTTAACCCACAAATCTCAATTTCCGATGCCAAGGGTACTAAGGGAACAGAGTGTTTCAGGGCGAATTGGCGGTCCATAAAAACCCCGTCGGCCCCACTGTCCACAAAGGCCTCAGTCTTGACAGTTTGACCGAGGATCTTCAAGGTCACCGGAATGATAAAAGTCTTCTTGGGAAATTCTGACTTCTGGCCTGACAGGATATTTCCCATCACCCTCAGGCCCTGAAGTTTTCCGGCTTTTCTGGGCATGATACTACCACATGACCTTTATTCCCACAGTACAAACACAACCCCTGCTGTCTCCTCCGCGTCTTCTCACGCGAGGAGAGACGGGTAGCCCCAATCTGCATAGGCTCCTCGGAAAATTCCTCAGAGTCTGAGGTTCCCTTGGGAAGGAAGGAAATCTCAGTCTCCCTTTCAAGCCTACGCTCTCTCAGCCGTCTATCCACCCGGATGGATAACTGCATGAGCTGATCCAAGCTATCAGGCAAGGGATATTGTACCAGTTGGTCCTTTATCTGGTTAGAAAGACCTCTTCGGTACTGGTGTCTCAGGGCTGGGTCATTCCACTGGGTATCATGGGCCAACCTCCGAAACTCCGTACAGTAAACCTCAACTGGCCTTCGCCCTTGCTTAAGGATCGAAATCTGAGCCTCGGCTGAGGCCGTCTTGTCAGGGTCATCATATAACATGCCCAGTGCCGTAAAAAAAGCATCAACACTTTTAAGCGACGGACAGTCAGGCTGCAACCCATATGCCCAGACCTGTGGGTCTCCTTGTAGCAAGGAAATCACTATGCCCACCCGCTGAATCTCTGACCCAGAAGACTGAGGCCTAAGCCGGAAGTATAGCTTGCAGCTCTCCTTGAAACAAAAGAACTGCGAGCGATCTCCAGAAAAACGATCCGGGAGATTTACTTTCGGCTCCTTAACCCCTGCAGGTGCTGCTGCTGCGGGAGCTCCGCCAGCAGCCTGGGAGGTGTGCATTTTAATGGACAAATCATTAAATTGTCGAGTCAGGACCTGCACCTGATCGACCACCTGTTGCAACGTATTTTGAGGGGTATGCTCCATATTCCCACAAAATTTCAACAGGAGTATTAGGCTGCTGAATATGTTATGCACACCAGTGCCTGCAGGAATGTACTGGTGTCTGAACGGATAGGTATGCAAAACAAATGGACTCACAGACAGACTGGGAAATATGACATAACGTACACAGAAGGTGATAGGGTAACAAAATACACACAAAGTGAACAGAGAAGCCCAGAGGCTAAGGAACTGGGTATCTCCCTTGTATTAGAAATGCTCAGATGGGAAAAGCAAGATGTTGTGTTTTAATACGTAGAGAACCCGAAATGCTGTTGCTAAGGGCAACAGCAAAACCCTAAAGGGTTACCAACGGGTGTGGCAGTAAACTCCTTGGTCAGAGATGGAATGATAGACACAAGGAGAGTCTCCACAATCCTAATTCTCACTTGCAGTGCACAGGTTCAGCTTACTGCCACTAAACTGACCCCTGACACCTAGCACAGTGAGACAGGATTAGACAGGCAAGTCTTAGAATACAGCCGCAAACTTGCTAAGTTCACAGAGTAGTAACAGAACCCCAGCAAGCTAAACGACTGACTCCAGTCTTACTGCTAGGTCTGGATTGGCAGAGTGTAATACCAAATCCCCAGGCCTATTTGCAGTAAGCAACAAACAAATACAAAGCTACACAGTACTGGCTAACTTTCAGGAACTGACTAACCAACAAAGATTCAGCAGCATCTGCTTAAACTGAGAAGAGGCCTTATAAAGCAGGTGCTGTCCACGCCCCACTCAGACCTCACAGACTGTGAGCACAAAAACCAGCACCGGATCCCCTGCCGTGCACAGAGCCTATAACCACTGCACAGCAAAAGACCCGAACCGGAGTATCAGCTGCGCTCAGGTTACTCCGCTAGCACTTGTCTCCCGGTTGCCATGACGACGTGGCAGCACAGGGCAGGAGACCCTAACAATATCCAGAGGCGCATGCGATTGTTTCCCTTGAGCGTAAGTTTTCTCCGCAATCATATTGTCTTTCTTGTTATTGTGAGCCATATATCTCTCTCTCTCTCTCTTCTCTTTCTCTCTCTTTCTCTTAAGTGTTATTGTACTGCTATTGTATTTCATGTGTAGTTATCTGGTTAGGTAGTCTATGTTATATTGGTAGTGTATGACTTGTATTGTATTATTCTTTTTGAACGTTCATTCATTTCCTTAAAAGGCGTTAGACCCTTAGACCAGTATTGTGTGTGTGTTCATTATATTGCAGTGGGTAGTAGGAGCGTCTCCATCGCTCAAACAGCTTTAGTGTAAACAAGCTTACACTGTGTTGCATTTTCACCTTATCACTGCACAAGGGTTTACAGTATAAGTACATTGTTTATGGTATAGTTATAAAGGTTTAACATTGTGAGCGTCTGCGCCGCTGGTGATCTCTTCGTGGTCCCGAGCGTCCGCTACGCTAATAGCGTATCATTACGTTAGTCGGCAGCCTATAGCGTGCCTGCCTGTGATCTCTTGGCCGTAAGCGAACGTGACGCTCGAGCGTCTCGACTACGGCTAAGCGATTGTTACGCAATGTGCGTACCCTTACGGTATACCATACGCCAATAGCGTACTGTGTTCTTCCACCTTTTAGAGGGTTTTAAGTAAGATAAACATTCAGCTTTATCAATTGGCGGCTCGTCCGTCCTTCACATATCTGCACTAGGTAATTTCAGCAGACATTATCCATCAGCAAAGGGCGGGAGGTCATATTCCTCGTAGTGCTGTCTGGATAAGCGTCTGCTTCGCTTAGTAAAGGGTGCTGAAGGAATCCGGAACCGGAGGTAAGAACAACACGCTAGTGTCTTTTAAAATTGTTTATTTCTGTCTTGCGTACATACGCACGCATATATCTGCATTTCTTTTCATTCGTGTATTTTCATATCACTCTCCTGTTTGCCATTTCACAATTGTTAACGGGCTAAGAAAGATTTGTTGCTATCAGTAGTTAAAGAGTAAAAGTAATACATTTAAGGGGTAATTTGTAAAGCACGCACACAGCTTTGCCTAAGATACAAGGAGAGACTTGTGTGGTGCTCGGTAGATGATCGAGGATCACCTACATCAGTGGTTCCCAAACTTTTTTAGTCCAAGGCACCCTTTGGGTCTTCCTGACTTTTTCAAGGCACCCTTAAGCCGAAATAATTACCGAACTGTCCCTTTTTTTACATGCCGCTGTCCGCCGAGGAGAGGAGCGCTGCGCCACGAGGGGGGAAGGTGGAGGAGGGAGCCGGAGCAGCGCACTGTAATTGGTGGAGGCGCTGCTGCTGCTGTCCCTTTCCTTCACCATAGGCTGCCCTCCACCGCTGTGAATGCTGGGAAGGAGAGGGGCAGCTGCAGCAGCGCCTCCACCAATTACAGTGCCCTGCTCCACTCCTGAGTTCCCTCCCTCCTCCTTCTTCTCCCCTGCCCGGGATCTGCGGCTGCCTGACAGTGACTGCCTGCATCGAGGAGCCTGACTGCCAGCGGAGACTGCAAGTATAATCTGTTCTATCTATCTCTCTATCTATCTGTCTGTCTATATATATTCTGTCTGTCTGCCGTAATGTGCAAAAAAGGGGACGCTGTCTGCCGTAATGTGTAAAAAAGGGGGAAGCTGTCTGCCGTAATGTATAAAAAGGGGACGCTCTCTGCCGTAATGTGTAAAAAGGGGAATCTGTCCGGCGTAATGTGTAAAAGGGGCTCTACCTGGTGTAATTGCATTGCCCCTGTTTTACATTGTATGGGGCTCCGATGCCGTTTCTTGCACACAGCGCTAAAATGTCTAGTTACAGCACTGTTGCTAGGTATCCATTTCCCTGGCCCTGAGCAAATTCCCCTCACCAGATCCTCTCCAGGGGTGAGGGGGTGGACTTGGATGGGATGGGGGGGTAAAGCATTTTGTCGCACCTGGGCCCACCGCTCGCTAGTTCCGCCACTGGTGCAGAGTGTGCGGGCCCCTGGGTCCAGAGGGGGGCCGCACCGCACACACTGCACCCATTTTTCGATACTTACCTTTCCGGCGTCCATTGGTGTTCATGTGGGCCCCTCCTCTCCCGTAGCCGCCACCGCTGCTGCTAGCGCACTGAGCACTAGAGATTCTGGCACAGTGCCAGAGTCTACAGCGCATGCACAGGACTCCAAAAAAATGGCGCTGCGCCTATTTTTTCGGCATCCTGTGCATGCACTGTAGAGTCTCTAGTGCTCAGAGGGAGGTATAAGTTACCCCCTCCTATAGATTTCCCTATGCAGCATCTCACATACAGAATCACATATTAATATTAATATTTTACTCACTTTCTCAGCCAGCTCCTCTGTCACAGCGGCCAGGACTTCAATCAGCCGTCAGGACCCTTGCCCAGCGCACTCCTCGGCCACTCCAGGGAACTCCTCGGCCACTGCAACCTGCTTACACCTGCACCCCCTGCCGGCTGATTCCAGTCACAGGTTCCCCAAAGCACCCTGTCACAAACTGCACAATAACACCTCCCCTCCCCACAGGGTGACTCCCCCAGCACCTGAGCTGGCTAACTTTGGGCACAGCCACAGCACATCCCACACAAACACCCACCCCCCCTCCTCTCTGCGCTGGCTAACTCCACACTGGCCAGCCGCAGCTCTCCTCTTCCTCCCTCCCCCGCCGGCTAACTCCACACTGCCCAGCTGCAGCTGCCGCCTGCACTCTCTTCCTGCCCCTGCGCCCTCCCCACCGGGCGCCTGCTCTGTGCACGCTGCGGTAATCAGCCTGCACTCTCTCCCTCCGGCTCACCTTCCGACACCCCTCCCCTAACTGTGCGCACTGTACTGCCAGCACCCGCTAGCCCCGGCGTCGGCTAACAGAGCGGGCTGCACTGCCTCCTCCTGCTGCCCGTACTCCCCTCCCGTAGCCACATGCGGACACATTCCGCACACCACGTCCCGGCGCCGCCCACGACAGGTGAAAAAAAAAAAAAAAGCGGACAAGCGGCTGCTAGGCTGCGGCACCCCTGTCACAGCGCCGCGGCACCCCAGGGAGCCGCGGCGCACAGTTTGGGAACCACTGACCTACATTGATAAACGTGTTAATTGTGTTACGGTGGATATCTGCCTTGCATACACGTGTCTCTAACAAAAGGCTGAGACTCGCGTACGCAACCCAAGGGCCGACGCACGCAGCGTATATTACGCAACGGAGCGTCTGGGTACGCCCACGTAACTCAAATCACACGATAGTGTTATTTTAACAGGCGAAAAGGTGGCAACGCGATAAATAGCGCAAGTCAATTTTAGTGTCTGAAATTTAAACTAATAGATCCTTCTCTAATTTACGACTCATCTGGTCTAAAGGAAAGAAATTTCTGCGCAGAAATAGAAATAGAAACAAAAGTAAAGTGTACATGTGGTGAGTGAGTGTTTGCATATATAAGTTTCTACAATTTTTTGAGGTTGAACCAAAGGAAATTCGAGTTCTCGTGAGGTACATACGTGTAAGTGACATGCACGGTGGCTAGGGAGGCATCCCTTGTTAAATATACAAAGAGCATTAGAGTATAGCAGACCAGGAGGTCATACTGTAGCACAGACCAGGAGGTCCAGAACAGACCAGGAGGTCCAGGTACAGCAGACAAGGAAGTCCGCTATAAATAGGTAAAGAGCACAACACCAGGAAGGGTTGGTGCGGAACCCATATAGGCCATAAAGCTCAGGCTGAAGGAATTCGCAGCCGCAATTTTCGATTCCACTGGTCGCTCCGCACATAAGATTAGTTGCTTATGTGCTGAACGATTGTACCGCACGTAATTGTGTGCATTAGTTAGTAATTTGACCCAGTACCATTTGCGTACGAAAGGGGTCATAAACGCTATTTGTACATTCTAACGTGATTTGTGTATTTTTTTTTATTTTAAGGGAGGTTCGCCAGTCACTTGGGAACTATCCAGCAACCAATAGTTACTGGAAAGAGTAAGTGCTCTGCGGATCACCCTCACATGTTCCAGTAAATAGCGGTTCAGGTCGCAGGGGCCCTGGGTCGAGTACGCCAGCGCTAAGGCAGTGTGTGGGCGTATTGGTCGGCGTGGGCGAGTGAGTGGGGTACTCGGTAAACCGCCACCGTCGGCCTATCTTGAACATCTTGGTTTTTGTAAGGGTTCGCTGAAGACCCTGATTGAAGGTCAGAGGTAGTGAAAGCAACACCTGCAAGTTATGGGGGCCAGTTGTTCGGGTAGGGGGCGATCAACCTCGGTTCGGGTTTATTCAGTAAACCGACCAATCGGGTCGGCAAGGTATGTAATGTGTGAAAAATACGGTTCACACACAGAGGTTTTATGTGATGAATGGGAAAGAATGACTGTACATGACGGGGAGAAGTTCCCAAGAGTAGGCAGCTTTAGCCCAGATGTGTTACTAAATCTAAGGAGAAGGATATGTCTCATTAAATCAGCAAAGAGACGGATCAAACATTATGATTATTTACAGTTATGGCAACAGGAAGGTGAAATACAGAGAGGATTGGCTCAGGCGGCGGGATCTAACCCTATCAGGAAACTGATAGCCACGGCACCACCGCCACCTTACATAACGGGAGAGAAATTGGTTGCGGAGAATGACGCACTAGGGTGTAATAAACAAGCACTTAGTAACTGTATAAATGTTAAGGATAATGTTAATAAGTTAACTAATGCAAATATTAACCCGTGCAAGTTGTACCCTGTTCTAAACTTTCCCCAGGAGTGTGATCAAGAGGACGAATCGACAACAATATCGGCGCTCTCTCTAGCAGCCACCATATCAGAAACAGCAGTGGGCACGGCCCAACCCGTAAGATTAGTAACAAAGGCCCCTAGCGGAGGGACAGGTGAGGTCGTATCAACGGGTAAGTACGGCACCATACACTATGCTGAAACCATTTCACCACAAGCTGTAGAATCTATTCAGAAGGATGTTAGTAGACTTAATCCCGTTAGGGTAATAGCAGTGCCAAATGGGAAAACTGACACTACAGGAGTCACTCCTGTCAGGAACATTGCCATGTACAGCCCGTTTTCCCGAATGGAATTAAGAACCATAGTGTCTGAATTCCCTGATCCTAGAAAAGATCTAGTTGCTAGTCAGAAATACATCAGAGACCTAGGGAACACTGTAGAGCCCAATAACAAAGACTGGCAGATATTGCTGAGGGCATGTTTACCCTCCAATGTCGACTCAGCTCAATTTTTAGCTGACTGTGGATTGGATCAGGATGTACCCCTTACGGATGTGTACAACCAAGACAATGTAAAAAGAATAAATTTACAATTAAAAGAGTATTTTCCAGCTGTAGTTAAATGGAACAAAATTTTCTCCATTAAACAAAAAGAGTCAGAGACAGCTTCAGAATATTTTCACAGGGCATTACTAGAAATGGCTAAATACACAGGCATAGAAGACATTAAAACAAACATAAATCATAGAGAAGTAGCAGTATCTGTGCTAATGGATGGTTTAAAAGAAGCATTAAAGACAAGGGTACAGACCACGCAACCATGTTGGCGAGGTCTGTCGGTGGCTACTTTGAGAGAGGCAGCTGTTGATCATGATCGGAATATCACCAGACACAGGGAATTACAAAGTGATAAGTTAATGTCCGTAAGTATACAGGCCCTGACCACAAGGCAACCTTTGTATAAATCACCAAACCCTGTGGGTAAGTCAAATGTGGTAACTTGTTATTTTTGTCATAGACAGGGACACATGGCACGAGACTGTAGAGCGAAAAACACACAAATATCATATCAACCCCCTAGACAACGACATGACACACGAAATTGGGATCAGGGTCCGCAGAAACGGAGTTATGAGCCACATGCAGGGGAAACAAAAAGATATCCCCCAAACAGAGACTGGCAAGCCTCTGGTAGTGCCCAGTTAACCCCCTCTCAAGTAGTTGCTGCCAGCGGGATTCAGGGAGGTCACCATACCCAATAGGGGTGTGGCCACACCTGTAATCTGCAGCCAGTAAAATTGATTGCAAGTCTTGGAAGTGAACCCGAAATTGCAATTGATGTAGCTGGTAAATCATTAAACTTTCTTGTAGATACGGGGGCGGCCAAATCAGTGATAAATTCGACAGTGGGCATGAGAACCACTGGTAAGACAATTCCAGCCATGGGAGTAACGGGAGTAGTCCAGCACTACCCTGTTAGCAAACCAGCCGAGGTTACAGAAGGGCCTTTGCATACCAAGCATTCCTTCTTGCTGGCGGCATCGGCACCGACTAATCTCCTGGGAAGAGATTTATTGTGTAAAATGGGGTGCGTCATTTATTGTACTCCTGAAGGTGTATTCTTAGACATACCTGAGAATAACGCTCAGGAAGTGCGAGACATGTTAGACTCCCCATCAAAATTAATGTCCCACACTGTTATGTTAAATAGGAATCCATCCCAGGTAGAAGAAATGACATCCCAAATACCAGAGTCACTGTGGACTAAAGATGGACAAGACACTGGATTAATGGCAAACGTAGCTCCAGTAGTTGTGCAAGTAAAAGATGGTAGGATAGCTCCAAAAATCCCACAATACCCTCTGAAGCCAGAGGTGGAGTTAGGAGTTTACCCAGTAATAGAGCGCTTGCTACAACAGGGCATTCTGGTAAGAACATCCAGCACTGCCAATAGTCCCATCTTCCCTGTGAAAAAGAGTGGGGGGAGGGGTTACAGGCTAGTGCAGGATCTAAGGGGGATTAACAAAATAGTTGAGAGTCAGTTCCCCGTAGTGCCAAATCCAGCTGTCATCCTTATGCAGATCCCTCCCACTGCGAAATTTTTCACTGTTATTGACCTCTGCTCCGCTTTCTTCTCGGTACCTCTGCATCCTGACAGCCAATATTTGTTTGCATTTACATACAGAGGAGTCCAATACACATGGACTCGATTACCGCAAGGTTTCATAGACAGTCCAAGTATATTTTCACAGGCTTTGCATGATTGTTTACAGTCTTTCCAATCAGAGAGTGGATCAATATTGATACAGTATGTGGATGATTTACTACTGTGTTCAGATTCACTGGAAGCGTCCCTGAAGGATACGAAACAGCTCCTGTTTCATCTTTCAGACACAGGACACAAGGTTTCCAAAGACAAACTACAATTATGCCAGCCTAAAGTAAAATATCTGGGACACTGTCTAACACAAGGACTGAGACACCTGACCGCTGATAGAATTCAAGCAATTAGAGACATGACTCTGCCACAAACCCAGCAACAGATCAGAACGTTTATAGGAATGTGTGGGTATTGCCGTAACTGGATCCCAGGTTTTTCCATTCTAGCATTACCTTTGCAGGAGATGGTCTCATCAAACAAACCTGATCGGATTTCGCATACAGACGAATCCGAGATGGCATTTGAGAGACTTAAACAGTGCCTAACGCAGGCGCCAGCATTAGGTATGCCAGACTATGGGAAACCCTTTGAGCTGTACGGAACAGAAAGTGCTGGTTGCGCGGCAGGCGTCCTAACCCAGAAGCATGGTGATGCCAGCAGGCCGGTAGCATACTACAGCGCTCAGCTAGACACGGTAGCGCGATCCCTCCCCACATGCTTGCGAAGCGTTGCTGCGATAGCATTGCTAGTAACAAAAAGCGAAGATGTAGTGTTAGGTCACAACCTCACAATTCATACACCACATGCAGTGTCAGCCTTGCTAAATTCTGCCCAAACCAGGCACGTCTCATCAGCGCGGTTTACAAGATGGGAATTGGCACTAATGGCCCCCGTAAACATCACCATAAGGAGATGCAGTGCATTAAATCCTGCAACATATCTCCCAGGTGTGCCTGGACAGGCACAAAGGGTGGAGGATGAGAGTGGTGGGGAAGGAGGATTTAATACAAAGGATGACACACATGATTGTATGGAATATTTGACCCAAAATTTCACGGCAAGGCCTGACATCAGTGACAACCCACTGGAAGATGTAGATCTTACTTTCTACACTGACGGTAGTTGTCACAGACAGTCAGACTCGGGAGACTTGTGTACTGGATACGCAGTCGTAGATGACCAAGGCACCATAGAAGCAGAACCGCTAGGCCCACCTCACTCAGCCCAGGTTGCTGAACTGGTTGCCCTAACCAGAGCATGTGAATTGGCTAACGGAAAGTCAGCCAATATCTACACCGATTCTAGATACGCCTTCGGGGTAGTCCATGATTTCGGAGCCCTATGGCGCCTCAGAAATTTCATGACGGCAGCTGGTACACCGATAGCGCATGCAGCTCACATCAAAAGGCTTCTAACAGCGATACAGGAACCCGACAGAGTGGCTGTTATCAAGTGTAAAGCACACACATATAGCCAGGACCCAGTATCACTTGGTAACAGCCGAGCAGACGAAGCTGCTAAGTTAGCAGCTGGTACCCCCAGACAGACAGACACCACACAACTGATGGTATTTAATACCATCAACACACAGAAGTTGTGTGAAATGCAAAATTTGTGTTCCACACAGGAAAAGGCAGTCTGGAAGGCAAAAGGATATGGCCAGGAGTCCTCAGGACTCTGGACAGATGGACAGGGTAAACCAGTGGCCCCCAGAGCACATCTCCCATGTTTAGCTGAGGCAGCACACGGGCTGACTCATCTGGGCAAGGAGGGAATGTGTAAGTTGGTAAGAGCATATTGGTGCGCCCCAGGATTTTCATCTCATGCAGGTAAGAGAGCAATGTCATGCCTTACCTGTTTGAGGAAGAATATCGGAAAGGCAATACCAACAGAACCATCTCATATCCCACCTACAGGCGGCCCTTTTCAGGTAATACAGATTGACTTTATACAATTACCCCCTTGTCAAAATTTGAAATATGTACTTGTTTGTATAGATGTATTCTCAAATTGGGTCGAAGCATTTCCTGCGGCCACAAATACCGCTATGTTTACTGCTAAGAAAATTGTGCAGGAATTTGTGTGTAGATATGGTATCCCTAGAATAATTGAAAGTGATAGGGGTACCCATTTTACAGGTGATGTCTTTCAAGGAATGTGTAAGTTGATGGGAATTGATAGTAAGCTGCACACTCCATACCGCCCCCAGGCGAGTGCAAAGGTGGAAAGAGTGAACAGCACTATTAAAAATAAATTGAGCAAAGTTATGGCAGACACAGGATTAACATGGCCAGAAGCTTTACCCATTGTACTATACAGCATCAGAACCACTCCCAGGTCCCCTCTTAATCTGTCCCCCTTTGAAATCTTGTTTGGTCGACAACCGCATGTTATGATTAACCCTCAGGATGATTTGAAGTGTAACAATGAAGTGACTGTAAAATACCTGGTTAACATGAGTAAACAGCTAAGGAATCAGAATGACAATCTGAAGTTAGTGATTCCTGATTTGCCAGATAGTAATTGTCATGACATTGAACCTGGGGATTATGTAATGATACGGAATTTTCTACGCTCAGGTTGCCTTATTGACAGATGGGAAGGACCATACCAAGTCTTATTGATTAGCACGACAGCATTGAAGGTTGCCGAGAGAGAGACTTGGGTTCATTCATCTCATTGTAAGAAGGTTGCTGATCCAGAGAGGTCCTGTGATAAAGAACAGACGGTAGAGGAAGTTGTATCACTGGAGTGTCTGTTTCACGAGGACTGAGATGGCACCTGAGCATTGAAAATAATAAGATCGGAGGCAGTTGTCGATCCCCTGTTCCCTTTTATTGTTTTTCTCCACTTCCCATCCCATCTCCCTCAATTATTTCTTTCCCCCTTCTCATTCTTCTCCATTTCCTCCTATAAGATGGACTTGCCCCAAGAGACTGTGATCCGGATTTTTCTGTTGACCATGATGTTGACCAGAGCAGTCTGTTCCGGCGAGAGTACCATGGAGGTCGAGAGAGGTTCTGGAATGGGTTCTGATGACAGAGATGGAGGCGTAGATTTCCAAGAACAACATAATCACCGAGTAAAGGCGAGTATCAGAAAACGATCTGGTAGCATAGACAATAGAAGAAATTGTGAAGGATTGTTAGCTGAAGAGAACTGTATCTGTAGGCTCTGTGACAGTGTAGTTGAGGATGGGTGTATCAAGAAATGCCAATCCAGTTTTAATATCCACATGGACCGGCATCCATTGAGTGACTATCACTCCTTAGTGGGTAAAGTGTTAAATCAGACAGATTGTTGGGTATGCTCTCAAGTACCTCAAGGCCATAGCAAATCAGGATTAGTGCCCTTCCCGTTAACTATAGGGGAGGTACTTGAGCTAAGTGGTGGGAGACCGGTGGACAGGAGGTTTAATATCTCCAGTCCTCCTAGTTTGAAGCTCCACCAATATCATGTGGATAGATCCCTAGTATGTTTTAACATTTCCAATCCCCGAAAGCCGGGAAATTGGGAAGTGTCATGGAATAACCAAACCATGACCTTTTCATACAGAGCCGATAGAATGCCAACAGATACAGAACTTATACGCCACATAGCCGGTAGTGGAAAATATTTCCGATATAGGTATACCCTAGGACAGGGGTGTCAAAGACAAGGCCCGCGGGCCAAATCCGGCCCGCCAGACCTCGTCTGATGGCCCGCGGTGCCGCCGCCATGAAACCCCCTTCTCCCGAGTGCCCAGCTCGGGGGGGGCGGGGTTTCGCGGAATGACGCGATTGCGTCGTGACGTCACGGCGCAAACGCGTCATTCAACGAAACCCCGTCGGAGGAGGGAGAAGGGAGCCGCGCAGACGAGGAGGGAGAGGCGGCTGAAGAGCGGCGAGAACCGCTTCAAATGTAAGTCAGCCCCTCTCCCTTCCTCTCTTTCTCTCGCTATGTGTAAAATGGGGACCTGTGCCTGCCACAATGTGTAAAATGGGGACCTGTACCTGCCGCTATGTGTAAAATGGGGACCTGTGCCTGCCGCAATGTGTAAAATGGGGACCTGTGCCTGCCACAATGTGTAAAATGGGGACCTGTACCTGCCGCTATGTGTAAAATGGGGACCTGTGCCTGCCGCAATGTGTAAAATGGGGACCTGTACCTGCCGCTATGTGTAAAATGGGGACCTGTGCCTGCCACAATGTGTAAAATGGGGACCTGTACCTGCCGCTATGTGTAAAATGGGGACCTGTGCCTGCCACAATGTGTAAAATGGGGACCTGTGCCTGCCACAATGTGTAAAATGGGGACCTGTACCTGCCGCTATGTGTAAAATGGGGACCTGTGCCTGCCACAATGTGTAAAATGGGGACCCGTGCCTGCCACAATGTGTAAAATGGGGACCTGTACCTGCCGCTATGTGTAAAATGGGGACCTGTGCCTGCCACAATGTGTAAAATGGGGACCTGTGCCTGCCACAATGTGTAAAATGGGGACCTGTACCTGCCGCTATGTGTAAAATGGGGACCTGTGCCTGCCGCAATGTGTAAAATGGGGACCTGTGCACTATAAAAGGGGGCACATGGCTGGGCACTATAAAAGGGGGCACATGGCTGGGCACTTTAAAAGGGGGCAGATGGCTGGGCACATATAAGGCAGGTGGAGCGGTAAATTTTGGATAGACCTACAGATACAACCGGCCCTTTGATGGGGACCAAACTGCTGATGCGGCCCCCGATGAATTTGAGTTTGACACCCCTGCCCTAGGAAATAGGATCATGAGAGTTGGAGAGGTATCACCAGGATACTGTGCACATATCATACAAACAGATACGTGTACTAGACAGATGGGAGAATTAGGGTTAGGAAATTTCACATGGAAAATGTGTAATATGGTTATGTCCTACTCCGTCCCATATGTTCTCCCCGATGATGCATATTTCATATGCGGGAGGAAGGCGTATAAGTGGCTTGCCCCAAACTCAGAAGGGTTGTGTTATATTGGAAAAGTACTGCCTGAGGTAATGACTGTATCACATACTAAAATGAAAGATATTCACCGCAGTGCCCAAGCTCCTTATACTCACACTCATTACGAGCACATCGTTAAACGGCACCTGATAGAGAGAACAGAGCATCCGGCCTCTGACCTGATCAGTGAATCCACCGGGATTCAATTCCTAATCGCGTTAGATATCACTCGTACCGCCAGAGGAGTGATAAATTATAAATACATATCTGCGCTTGCAAATTTATTAGACAACATCACTGAAATGTATGACGACACTTTTAGATATACCGGAAGGGAGCTCCAAGCTTATAAAACAGAACTGGTTCAGCATAGGATGATTCTCAATTATCTCACAGCTGTGACGGGCGGGTATTGTGTCACCCTGGCAACTCAGTATGGAATAAAATGCTGCACGTATATCACGAATAGCACCGAGGACCCGGTCGAGGTCATAGACCAAAAGATGGACGACATTCTCCAATTAAAATGGGAGTTCCGAAGGAAACACAATCTCACCCTTGCCGCTGTGGGTAATGAGCTGACCATTTGGGTGTCATGGTTGAACCCGCGAAATTGGTTCTCTGGTTTAGGAGAATGGGCTCAAGGAGTCATAATGGATGTAGGGAAGTTCCTTCTATGTATCCTGGGTGTTGTCATATCGATTGGCTTGATATTTAGATGCGTTCAGGCTTTAACAAAGTGTAAACATAGCGCCCGAGTGATGAGTTTAAGGAGTGAAGATACTGTAATAACAACGACTGATGTGATTTATGACCCAACGATAGAGACAATGTTGTGATGAAAATGTGATTTCCACGGTCCGTTTCTTTCACCTGTTTCTTGTTTTTCTCCAAGGTAAAAAGACCCGCATGGAAGAGAAATTTGACGATCCTGTATACAGACAACAGATGGATTAAAGAAGAAGTTTTGACAACCTTGTACACAGATAATTGATGAACTATGCCATAGACCCCCAGTTTCCCTAGAAATTTTAAATTTACGCTAGCCCAACACTTTTGTAAGTCTATGGACATTGACAAAGCTTTTTGCCCGCACTTTTTGGCAAAAGCCCAAAGAAGACTGCATTCAACAGACACCAGACAAGACTTCAACCGACAAATGTTCATTAACCTGACATAGAATACCACTGCATTTACCATAATTGTTTCTTATCTTCATCTCTACAACCTTCAGGTAAAGCACACACATAGTCGATAGGGAATACCGGCACAGATATCAGCATTCACATATTCCCCCATTCATGTATCATCAACTAAAATGTGCTCCCCCATTTTGTTGCAACCAAAAGCCGAAGAGAGCTCGGTAAAGTTTGACAGCCCATCCACAGACCCGTACCACGGGATAAGAAGGAATTCAAATGTATACTTCGCAATACCTCGAAGCTTGATTTAAAACACGTACGGCACGATGATACATGACCCCCCAAAACATGGATTCATACACACATGCTTCTGCTATCTCACTAGGTCATACCCTTTTCCTACCTTCTCCTCTCCTCCCCTACCCAATCATAGAAATGTATTATACATGACATATATTTTTCTCTTTTTGAAATGTTTTAGAAAGTGGCAGTTATTGTTGACTGCCAAAGGGTGGACTGTCAAAGTCAGAAAAATATCATGATGCACACTGCCATATTTGCACCTCATACATGTCCGCGCTGCGCATGCGTGCGCTCTCCCGTGCGTACGCATACCCGCTGTTACGTGCACCCGCAGGCGCACGGTATGCGCATTTACGGTAGAGTTTATGTGCGCCTAGCGTGCGACTCAATCGTTACATATTTTCACCATATAATGTATTTTGTAGATTATGGTCCCTTTGATAGAATCTGAAAGTTTAGTTAATGTAGCATGTTCATAGACAAAGAGATCCCTCTTTGTTTGATACGAAGGGTCAGACAAGGGTTATACAGTGGTGTTTAGTATCCATCGGAAGAGTATTTAATTAGCAATATTCCGGTGTTGGTTTGAAGCGGATTAATCGCTCGTGCGAATAGTTATGGACATAAGAAGTTTATGGACTTTTACTATATTTGCACTTTATTATCCATGCGGCGGGAAACCTAGTTTCCCACCCACCTGAGCAGTTGGAAATAGTCACAGCCCACCTGTATGAATCAACCTATGACCTTTTGTTATAATGCGAAGACGAATTCCTGTGCCCAATGAACAATAAGAATATAGGGACCATTGTACTGTATTATGGCCCTCATTCCGAGTTGTTCGCTCGCAAGTGAATTTTAGCAGATTTGCTCATGCTAAGCCGCCGCCTACTGGGAGTGAATCTTAGCATCTTAAAATTGCGAACGATGTATTCGCAATATTGCGATTACACACCTCGTAGCAGTTTCTGAGTAGCTTCAGACTTACTCGGCATCTGCGATCAGTTCAGTGCTTGTCGTTCCTGGTTTGACGTCACAAACACACCCAGCGTTCGCCCAGACACTCCTCCGTTTCTCCGGCCACTCCTGTGTTTTTTCCGGAAACGGTAGCGTTTTTTCCCACACGCCCATAAAACGGCCTGTTTCCGCCCAGTAACACCCATTTCCTGTCAATCACATTACGAACGCCAGAACGATGAAAAAGCCGTGAGTAAAATTACTAAGTGCATAGCAAATTTACTTGGCGCAGTCGCAGTGCGAACATTGCGCATGCGCATTAAGCGGAAAATCGCTGCGATGCGAAGATTTTTACCGAGCGAACAACTCGGAATGAGGGCCTATGTGTAGGGTATAAAAGGACAAGCCGATCTGGGCCAGCGCTCTATTCTCTTCAACGGTTCTCATTGCTGATAATCGGGAGCTGGATATCCAGAGGCGCATGCGATTGTTTCCCTTGAGCGTAAGTTTTCTCCGCAATCATATTGTCTTTCTTGTTATTGTGAGCCATATCTCTCTCTCTCTCTCTTCTCTTTCTCTCTCTTTCTCTTAAGTGTTATTGTACTGCTATTGTATTTCATGTGTAGTTATCTGGTTAGGTAGTCTATGTTATATTGGTAGTGTATGACTTGTATTGTATTATTCTTTTTGAACGTTCATTCATTTCCTTAAAAGGCGTTAGACCCTTAGACCGGTATTGTGTGTGTTCATTATATTGCAGTGGGTAGTAGGAGCGTCTCCATCGCTCAAACAGCTTTAGTGTAAACAAGCTTACACTGTGTTGCATTTTCACCTTATCACTGCACAAGGGTTTACAGTATAAGTACATTGTTTATGGTATAGTTATAAAGGTTTAACATTGTGAGCGTCTGCGCCGCTGGTGATCTCTTCGTGGTCCCGAGCGTCCGCTACGCTAATAGCGTATCATTACGTTAGTCGGCAGCCTATAGCATGCCTGCCTGTGATCTCTTGGCCGTAAGCGAACGTGACGCTCGAGCGTCTCGACTACGGCTAAGCGATTGTTACGCAACGTGCGTACCCTTACGGTATACCATACGCCAATAGCGTACTGTGTTCTTCCACCTTTTAGAGGGTTTTAAGTAAGATAAATATTCAGCTTTATCAATGGTGATCGGGATCCCGGCGGTCAGCATACCGACGCAGGAATCCCGGCTATCAGAATGACAGCGGGGGGCGAGCGCAGTTCTATTCTCACTCTATAGGTGTCGTGGACAACCACAAGTGGGAATAGCCCTGGGCCCCCTGCCGGCATCCTGGCGGCCGGGATCCCGACTTTGGTATGCTGATCGCCAGGATCCCGACCGCCGGTCACCTGACTACATCCCGAGCTAAGTTGCCCTCGTGGCGTTTCTGGCTAGGGATCTTTTGGATCGATATGTTATCAGCATCTTTATGTTTAATAAAATGAATAATGTGAAAAATAAAATAGATTTTCTTCAGGATCGATATTACCTGTACACATGCGCAGTTGGGGAGTTAGGGGAAGTCAGACCATGTGCTTTTAAAAAAAAGAAAACGTCACACATGCATAGCAACAGCAAAAATGCCAGGAAACAGGTAAGAGAACATTGTGACTTTTGGATCAATCCTATTGATACATCATGTCTTCAGAATCAATAAAGATGTGTAGTATCGGGAATGAAGATCATTCTTTAACAAGAACAAACACGATTTTCAATACCCATCCCTAAATTTGGCCACAGGATTTAAAAAGGCAATAAAATGAAGTGCAATACCAGGAGTGTTTTGCATTTAATATTATTGCTCTTTCAAATTCTATGGCCATAGTTGCCGATAAGTGGAGGCCGCTTAGTAACTATACCCAATATAAACATTAAGCAACCCAGGACATGTGTCTCAGAAAGTGGAAGTTGATTTAATTATCCATAAATCTCTCCAAGTTTATAAAGTAAAAATAACTTTCAGTAATTTATAGGTAATCCTTGGCCAAGATTGGAGTGTTCCTGACAAGTACTTCATGGTATATTTATATTTAACCTATATGTATTTGCTAAATGTAATGTTTTCTTCAGTGGCGAAGGCTGGTGCTACACACGTAGAGAGAGTGTGACTGTGTGGGCCAATAAAAAACGAATGATCCATGCAGTATCTTTCCTCCATCCATACTTAAGCTTTAATAGGGCCACAACCTCATTTATCCAAATATGATAAAGTTTTCGTTACTTTCCATTTTGTTAAATAATCCGTGTACCTTTTTTCCTGCGTCTCTATCCTGAGGTAAAAGTTCTGTTTATGCTGTAATCAGTCTTGAATTGTCCACTTGCCAAAATAATGCAGGAGAAGGTAGTCCTGGTCAGATTGTCAACCACACTATTGTCACCTGAATAAACAGAATGGGAGGCACACACGCCATCCAGAGCCTTGAGCAAAGAGACCCTTGAGATTTTGCCATGGGCTTTACATAGATGTATTCATGTCTCCAAAATAATTCCCTACAGTATTAAACACATTGGGGGATTCCCTGTTGCCAGGGGAGTTTTAACAGAGGAGGGGGCCCCTGTGCAGACTCCGGTTGGGCCCCTCCTCATAACGGCGCAGTAGCGTCTGGCATCGATGCAGCACCCGATGCTGGACTCCGGAGAGGTAAGTATTAAAATATGTGTGCAAAGTGTGCGGTGTGGGCCCCTCTGGACGCAGGAGCCCGTGTGCACCGCACACATTGCACCCATTATAGAATCGCCAATGCCTCTTACACAACAAACTCTTTCTGATTTTGCCAACTCTGAAAGTGTCTTTTTCCCCCCTCAAAAAAAGCAGGCTGCCATTGCTGTGTGTGTTGGTAGGGGGTGCAGGGTGAGCAGTGTTGTAGTCTTAGTGTATGTGGGAAGGGGGGGTGGGGTGAGTGGTAGTGAAGTGTAGTCTTAATGTGTGTGGGAAGGGGGTGCAGGGTGATCGATAGTGTAGCGTAGTCTTAGTTTGTGTGGAGAGTGGGTGCAGGGTGAGCGGTAGGGTAGTCTTAGTGTGTGCGGGGGGAGGGGGGTGGGGTGAGTGGTAGTGCAGTGTAATCTTAGTGTGTACAGGGAGGGGGTGCAGGGTGAGTGGTAGTGTAGTATAGTCTTAGAATGTGCGGGGAGGGGGTGCAGGGTGAGTGGTAGTGTAGTATAGTCTTAGAATGTGCGGGGGGGGGGGAGCAGGATGAGTGGTAGTGTAGTATAGTCTTAGAATGTGCGGGGAGGGGGTGCAGGGTGAGTGGTAGTGTAGTATAGTCTTAGAATGTGCGGGGGGGGAGCAGGATGAGTGGTAGTGTAGTATAGTCTTAGAATATGCGGGGAGGGGGTGCAGGGTGAGTGGTAGTGTAGTATAGTCTTAGAATGTGCGGGGAGGGGGTGCAGGGTGAGTGGTAGTGTAGTATAGTCTTAGAATGTGCGGGGAGGGGGAGCAGGATGAGTGGTAGTGTAGTCTTAGGGCGGTATTCAATTCTTTCTGCCCCCTTCCACACCCATTCTGTTTCTGTTGATGGGCGTGGAATAATCACTTCAGCTGCCTTCCCCCGGGGTAGGGAGGCGCCCAACCTTATACACAGCGAAACCTGATTACTATGGGCGCAATATGCATGATAATGGGGATCACTTTAGAAAGGATACTGGGCGTGATATATCATTTGAATACCGCCCTTTGTGTTTGCGGGGAGAAGGTGCAGGATGAGTGATAGTTTAGTGTAGTCTTAAGCCGGGTACACACTGAGATGATATTGGCCCAATATGTCAATTCTGTCCGAATCGGAATGACTTATCGGGAATATCGCTAAGTGTATATGCCCGATATGCAGGTGCCTGCGGTCACTAACGACATGGTGTATGCTAATGTAGGACAGAACAGTGATCGTTCCATCCTTCATTAGATCATTCTGATGTGTAACCAGGTTCCGATGGCCGACATATCAGCTGGGTACAGATCCCTCAGTGTGTACCCAGCTTTAGTGTTTGCAGGGAGTGGGTACAGGATGAGTGGTAGTGCAGTGTGTGTGGGGAGGGGATGCAGGGTGAGTGGTAGGGCAGTGTGTGTGGGGAGGAGGGTGCAGGGTGAGCAGTAGTGTAGTGCTAGTGTGTGCAGGGAGGAGATGCAGGGTGAGCGGTAGTGTGTGCGGGAAGGGGGTGCAGGGTGAGTGGTAGGGCAGTGTGTGCGGGGAGGGGGTGCAGGGTGAGTGGTAGGGCAGTGTGTGCGGGGAGGGGGTGCAGGGTGAGCAGTAGTGTAGTGCTACTGTGTGCAGCGTGAGCGGTAGTAAGTGCGGGAAGGGGGTGCAGGGTGATGTTAGGGTCTCCTGCCCTGTGCTGCCACGTCGTCATGGCAACCGGGAGACAAGTGCTAGCGGAGTGACCTGAGCGCAGCTGATACTCCGGTTCGGGTCTTTTGCTGTGCAGTGGTTATAGGCTCTGTGCATGGCAGGGGATCCGGTGCTGGTTTTTGTGCTCACAGTCTGTGAGGTCTGAGTGGGGCGTGGACAGCACCTGCTTTATAAGGCCTCTTCTCAGGGTAAGCAGATGCTGCTGAATCTTTGTTGGTTAGTCAGTTTCTGAAAGTTAGCCAGTACTGTGTAGCTTTGTATTTGTTTGTTGCTTACTGCAAATAGGCCTGGGGATTTGGTATTACACTCTGCCAATCCAGACCTAGCAGTAAGACTGGAGTCAGTCGTTTAGCTTGCTGGGGTTCTGTTACTACTCTGTGAACTTAGCAAGTTTGCGGCTGTATTCTAAGACTTGCCTGTCTAATCCTGTCTCACTGTGCTAGGTGTCAGGGGTCAGTTTAGTGGCAGTAAGCTGAACCTGTGCACTGCAAGTGAGAATTAGGATTGTGGAGACTCTCCTTGTGTCTATCATTCCATCTCTGACCAAGGAGTTTACTGCCACACCCGTTGGTAACCCTTTAGGGTTTTGCTGTTGCCCTTAGCAACAGCATTTCGGGTTCTCTACGTATTAAAACACAACATCTTGCTTTTCCCTTCTGAGCAGTTCTAATACAAGGGAGATACCCAGTTCCTTAGCCTCTGGGCTTCTCTGTTCACTTTGTGTGTATTTTGTTAACCTATCACCTTCTGTGTACGTTATGTCATATTCCCCAGTCTGTCTGTAAGTCCATTTGTTTTGCATAACAGTTCAAACACCAGTACATTCCTGCAGGCACTGGAGTGCATAACAGTCCTGACACCAGTACTTTCCTGCAGGCACTGGTGTGCATAACATATTCAGCAGCCTAATACTCCTGTTGAAATTTTGTGGGAATATGGAGCATACCCCTCAAAATACGTTGCAACAGGTGGTCGATCAGGTGCAGGTCCTGACTCGACAATTTAATGATTTGTCCATTAAAATGCACACCTCCCAGGCTGCTGGCGGAGCTCCCGCAGCAGCAGCACCTGCAGGGGTTAAGGAGCCGAAAGTAAATCTCCCGGATCGTTTTTCTGGAGATCGCTCGCAGTTCTTTTGTTTCAAGGAGAGCTGCAAGCTATACTTCCGGCTTAGGCCTCAGTCTTCTGGGTCGGAGATTCAGCGGGTGGGCATAGTGATTTCCTTGCTACAAGGAGACCCACAGGTCTGGGCATATGGGTTGCAGCCTGACTGTCCGTCGCTTAAAAGTGTTGATGCTTTTTTTACGGCACTGGGCATGTTGTATGATGACCCTGACAAGACGGCCTCAGCCGAGGCTCAGATTTCGATCCTTAAGCAAGGGCGAAGGCCAGTTGAGGTTTACTGTACGGAGTTTCGGAGGTTGGCCCATGATACCCAGTGGAATGACCCAGCCCTGAGACACCAGTACCGAAGAGGTCTTTCTAACCAGATAAAGGACCAACTGGTACAATATCCCTTGCCTGATAGCTTGGATCAGCTCATGCAGTTATCCATCCGGGTGGATAGACGGCTGAGAGAGCATAGGCTTGAAAGGGAGACTGAGATTTCCTTCCTTCCCAAGGGAACCTCAGACTCTGAGGAATTTTCAGAGGAGCCTATGCAGATTGGGGCTACCCGCCTCTCCTCGCGTGAGAAGACGCGGAGGAGACAGCAGGGGTTGTGTTTGTACTGTGGGAATAAAGGTCATGTGGTAGTATCATGCCCAGAAAAGCCGGAAAACTTCAGGGCCTGAGGGTGATGGGAAATATCCTGTCAGGCCAGAAGTCAGAATTTCCCAAGAAGACTTTTATCATTCCGGTGACCTTGAAGATCCTCGGTCAAACTGTCAAGACTGAGGCCTTTGTGGACAGTGGGGCCGACGGGGTTTTTATGGACCGCCAATTCGCCCTGAAACACTCTGTTCCCTTAGTACCCCTGGCATCGGAAATTGAGATTTGTGGGTTAAACGGGGAACCATTATCCCAAGGTAAAATTACCTCTTGCACTAGCCAGATTTCTTTGTTTATTGGAGCCACACACTCTGAAAAATTGTCCTTTTATGTGACTGTCTGTACTTTTGCCCCATTGGTGTTGGGGTTACCCTGGTTAAGGGCCCACAATCCTCAATTTGACTGGGTCTCGGGGGAGATTCTTAGTTGGGGTACTGATTGTTTCAGGAGTTGCTTGAGCCTTCCAGTCAGGCTCTCGCAGCTAAGTTTGCCAGGATTGCCAGGGTGTTATGCAGATTTTGCGGACGTGTTCTCCAAAAAAGTTGCAGAGGTTTTACCTCCCCATCGCCCCTATGACTGTGCCATTGATTTGTTGCCAAATGCTAAGCTTCCCAAGAGCAGGTTGTACTCCCTGTCACGTCCTGAGACTCAGGCTATGGCAGAGTACATTCAGGAGAACTTGGCTAAGGGATTTATCAGACCTTCACAGTCTCCAGTTGGGTCGGGGTTCTTCTTCGTGGGTAAAAAGGACGGTTCGTTGCGACCCTGCATCGGCTTCAGGGAATTGAACCGTATCACGATTAAAAACTCATACCCACTGCCTCTCATTTCGGTCTTGTTTGACCAGCTTCGTACTGCCACCATTTTTTCTAAGATTGACCTACGCGGTGCGTACAATCTAATCCGAATAAGAGAGGGGGATGAATGGAAGACTGCCTTTAATACCCACTCAGGGCATTATGAATATTTGGTGATGCCTTTTGGGCTCTGTAATGCCCCGGCAGTCTTCCAGGATTTCATGAATGATGTGCTCAGGGAATATTTGGATAGATTCTTAGTTGTATACTTAGATGACATCCTAATCTTCTCCCATTCCCTGGAGGAACATCGGAAGCATGTACGCTTAGTCCTCCAGAAACTCAGAGACCACCGGCTTGGGGCGAAGCTGGAGAAGTGCGAATTTGAAGTTCAGCAAATCGCATTTCTAGGATATATTATCTCCCCAGAAGGTTTCCAAATGGAGGGTTCCAAGGTACAGGCAGTCCTGGATTGGGTGCAGCCCACTAGTTTGAAGGCGCTTCAGCGTTTCCTGGGCTTTGCGAATTTTTATAGACGATTTATCGCTGGATTTTCGTCTATAGTGGCGCCCTTGGTGGCACTCACTAAGAAAGGGGCGGATGTTGCTCACTGGTCTTGTGAGGCTAAAGCGGCTTTTGCCCGTCTCAAAAGGGCATTTGTTTCGGCCAAGGTGCTGCGACACCCAGATCCAGAGCGTCCTTTTGTGGTGGAGGTGGATGCCTCTGAGATGGGTATTGGGGCAGTGCTTTCTCAGATGGGAGTGTCTGATAATCGCCTTCATCCCTGTGCTTACTTTTCCCGTAAATTTTCACCTGCCGAGATGAATTATGACGTGGGTAACCGGGAATTGTTGGCTATTAAGGATGCACTCGAGGAGTGGAGACACTGGCTTGAGGGGGCTAAGTTTGTGGTCTCAATTCTCACTGACCATAAGAATCTGGCATATTTAGAGTCAGCGAAGCGTCTCAATGCCAGGCAGGCACGATATGCTTTGTTTTTTGCTCGCTTTAATTTTTTGATAACATATCGCCCTGGGTCAAAAAACATCAAGGCTGATGCGCTCTCGCGGAGTTTTGCTCCAATCCAGGAGACCACCGAGGAGCCGTTGCCCATTGTTTCCCCATCATGTATTAAAGTGGGCATTACCCAGGACCTCTTATCATTAGTCCTTAGAGCACAGGAGCAGGCTCCTCCAGACCTTCCGGTAGGTCTTTTGTTTGTGCCTCCTAGGTTAAGACAGCGAGTGTTCCTGGAATTCCATGCCAAGAAGTCTGCAGGTCACCCGGGTATTGCCAGAACTCGGGAGTTGCTATCTAGGGCGGTGTGGTGGCCCTCGGTGGCTAAGGATGTGGATCAGTGGGTTCGGGCATGTGACATCTGTGCCCGAAATAAGACTCCTAGAGGGGTTCCGGTTGGCCCATTACATCCACTCTCTATCCCATCTAAGCCATGGACCCACATTTCAATGGATTTTGTGGTGGACTTGCCCAAATCCTCGGGGATGACAGCCATCTGGGTTGTCGTTGACAGGTTTTCGAAGATGGCGCACTTCGTTCCACTGGTTGGGCTGCCATCGGCCAGACGCCTGTCTGAATTATTTATGCTGCATGTTGTGCGTCTCCACGGGTTGCCACTTGATGTGGTCTCTGTCCGCGGATCCCAGTTTGTGGCCAAATTCTGGAGGGCATTTTGTTCCGATCTCCAGATTTCTGTCAGCTTGTCGTCGGGCTACCATCCGCAGTCTAATGGGCAGACTGAAAGGGTGAACCAGTCCTTGGAGCAGTTCCTCAGGTGTTATGTCTCCAAGTGTCAGACTGACTGGGTTGCTCATCTGTCCATGGCGGAGTTTGCCTATAACAACGCGGCTCACTCTGCTACAGGGATCTCTCCATTCCTTTGTGTGTATGGGCATCATCCTAAGGCCAAATCTTTTGACCCCCTGGACTCCACGCCTGGTGGTTCCTCTGTGGTTTCGGTCCTTAGAGGTATTTGGCGGAAAGTGAAGAAAGCCCTTGTGTCTGTGTCATTAGTGACCAAAAGGGTTTTTGATAAGCGGAAAAGACCCTGCAGCTTCAAATTAGGAGACTTCGTCTGGTTGTCTACCAAGAATTTGAAGTTGAGACAGCCATCTCATAAGTTAGGCCCCGGTTCATCAGCCCTTATAAGATCACCAGGGTTATCAATCCGGTGGCATTTCAGTTAGATCTGCCCCGTTCTTTGGGTATCAATAAAACCTTTCATTGTTCCCTTTTAAAACGGGCGATTAGTAATCCTTCTTCCAGTGGAAGACCTTCCCCTCTTCTGATACGTGGCCAGAGGGAGTTTGTTGTTGAAAGGATTCTTGACTCCAAGGTGGTTCGGGGTCGGCTGTCATTTTTGGTGCACTGGAAGGGGTATGGCCCGGAGGAGCGGTCGTGGGTGCGCAGTTGTGATCTTCATGCCCCCAGACTGATACGCTCTTTCTTCTCGCAGTTCCCCGATAAACCCGGTGGTAGGGGTTCTTTGACCCCTCGTCAGAGGGGGGGTACTGTTAGGGTCTCCTGCCCTGTGCTGCCACGTCGTCATGGCAACCGGGAGACAAGTGCTAGCGGAGTGACCTGAGCGCAGCTGATACTCCGGTTCGGGTCTTTTGCTGTGCAGTGGTTATAGGCTCTGTGCATGGCAGGGGATCCGGTGCTGGTTTTTGTGCTCACAGTCTGTGAGGTCTGAGTGGGGCGTGGACAGCACCTGCTTTATAAGGCCTCTTCTCAGGGTAAGCAGATGCTGCTGAATCTTTGTTGGTTAGTCAGTTTCTGAAAGTTAGCCAGTACTGTGTAGCTTTGTATTTGTTTGTTGCTTACTGCAAATAGGCCTGGGGATTTGGTATTACACTCTGCCAATCCAGACCTAGCAGTAAGACTGGAGTCAGTCGTTTAGCTTGCTGGGGTTCTGTTACTACTCTGTGAACTTAGCAAGTTTGCGGCTGTATTCTAAGACTTGCCTGTCTAATCCTGTCTCACTGTGCTAGGTGTCAGGGGTCAGTTTAGTGGCAGTAAGCTGAACCTGTGCACTGCAAGTGAGAATTAGGATTGTGGAGACTCTCCTTGTGTCTATCATTCCATCTCTGACCAAGGAGTTTACTGCCACACCCGTTGGTAACCCTTTAGGGTTTTGCTGTTGCCCTTAGCAACAGCATTTCGGGTTCTCTACGTATTAAAACACAACATCTTGCTTTTCCCATCTGAGCAGTTCTAATACAAGGGAGATACCCAGTTCCTTAGCCTCTGGGCTTCTCTGTTCACTTTGTGTGTATTTTGTTAACCTATCACCTTCTGTGTACGTTATGTCATATTCCCCAGTCTGTCTGTAAGTCCATTTGTTTTGCATAACAGTTCAAACACCAGTACATTCCTGCAGGCACTGGAGTGCATAACAGTCCTGACACCAGTACTTTCCTGCAGGCACTGGTGTGCATAACAGGTGAGTAGTAGTGTAGTGCAGTGTGTGCAAGGAGGGGGTGCAGGGTGTGTGGCAGTGTAGTGTAGTATGTGCAGGAGGGATGCGTTCAATTTGCCGGCTGTCGGGATCCCATCGGTCAGGATACTGATGCTGGAATCCCAGCAAAACAGGACTATTCCCTCGGCAATTCCGGAAAGGGACTATTAAATGGTATGTATTCCGTGCGGGGAGGGGCTGCAGGGTGAGAGGTAAGTGTATTTCTGTGCCCGTTCCTGCTGTTGTCTGCGATACTGAGAAGAAGAGAAGCGGAGAAGGACAGTGTCATGTTCCTTCATGGATCCCAGCCCCCCAAAAATGGTATTGTTCCAATTGTATGTGTATGCTATAGGAAAGCCGGAATGTTTACATTTATGTAAGAACTAATTAAGCTGCAGAGGATGTGGCTGATATACTAAAGGGGGTTACTCACGGAGTGATCGCTGCTTTAAATCTAAGCAATCTGACTAGATTACTAGATTGCTTAGATTTTAAACAGTGATCTCTCCGTGTGTACCCCCACAGCGATATCGATGCGCGTCCCGTGCATCGCTATCGCTGGTGCTAGCAGGTCGCAAGTGCTAGCATGTCGCTCATTTCACCCGCTGGGTGAAATGAGTGCCCCCACCCCCTCCCGGTCTCCCCCCGAATGCTCAGCACACATCGCGCTGTGCTGAGCAGTGGGAGAGATGTGTGCTGAGCGGTTCGCTCAGCACACATCTCTCCCCAAATCGGGCCGTGAATATGGCCCATTATTTTCAGTAGAGCCAGACCAGATGTCCTGTGTCCAATTTGCATGCCAAACATACGTGCCAGTGTATTGTATAAGTGTTGTGACTAGCAGGGGGCTGAATGGAAAATAGAAATTCACACTTGGTGGTGATCTGTTGCCTGTGTACTCAGTATGCCAGAGCAGGAAGGAGGAGATGAGATCCTGTAATTATTTCATATTTCTCTTACGTCCTAGGGGATACTGGGGTCCACATTAGTACCATGGGGTATAGATGGGTCCACTAAGAGCCATGGGCACTTTAAGAAATTAATAGTGTGGGCTGGCTCCTCCCTCTATGCCCCTCCTACCAGACTCAGTTTAGAAAATGTGCCCAGAGGAGCCGGTCATGCTTGGGAAGCTCCTGAAGAGTTTTCTGCATTTATTTTCTTTTTGTTGTTTTCAGGCAGGTCTGGTTGGCACCAGACTGCCTGCTTTGTCGGACTTAGGAGGGGGAACGGCCCATCCTCCCTAGGGTTAATGGTGCCGTTTCCGCGAACAGGACACTGAGCTCCTGAGTGTCCTATTCGCAAGATACCGAGGATGATGTATCAGACACAGAGGAGGGTGAGGTGGACTCGGGAGGAAGGGATGAGGCTTTGTTACAGGGAATACAGGCCCTGATAGAAGCTATTAGAGATGTCCTGCACATTCCTGTTAAGGTGTCAGAGGACGAAGAGGAATCTTATTTTAATGTGAAAATAAATCCTCAGCTACTTTCCCTGCATCTAAGGAATTAAATTCCCTATTTGAAGCAACTTGGGTAAATCCTGACAAGAAGTTTCAGGTCCCAAAACAGTTACTCACATCCTTCCCATTCCCTCAGGAAGATAGGAAAAAATGGGAAAACCCACCGATAGTTGACGCATCGGTTTCTAGGCTGTCACATAAGATAGTTTTACCTGTTTTTGGGGCAGCTTCTTTGAAGTATGCTGCAGACCACAAGATTGAGACCACTCTCTAATCTCTGTACACAGCTGCGGGGGTGGCCCAGAGACCCACTATAGCTTGTACATGGATCTCTTGGGCCATTGCAAAATGGTTAAGTAATCTAATTGATTGGTTAGATTCCTTATCCACGGGGGGGGGGAGAGATAATTTTACTCCTACAACATATACAGGATTATGCTAACTTTATGGTGGAGGCCATAAAGGAAATTGGTTTGCTCAATGCTTGCACCACTGCCATGGCAGTGTCAGCACGCAGGGGCTTGTGCCTACATCAGTGGACTTCGGACGCGGATTCCAGGAAAGGCGTGGAAAGCCTGCCTTTCACAGGTGAAGCCCTATTTGGAGATAAACTGAATTCGTGGATCTCCAAGGCTACGGCGGGTAAGTCTACATACCTTCCTTCTGTTGCTCCCCCGGCTAGGAAATCCTACACTGCTCCAACTCTGCAGTCCTTTTGGACAGCGAAGTTTAAAAACAAGGCCAAAGGTTCTTCTACTGCCTTCAAAGGCAATAGAGGTAAACCCAGAAAAGCAGCAACTGCAGGTTCACAGGAAAAGAACCCCGGTTCTGCTTCCTCTAAGCCTTCAGCATGACAGTGGACCGCACTGCCTGGAAGACAGTCAAGTAGGAGCCCGTTTGCGATTCTTCAGTCACACATAGGCAACGTCATGCCAGGATCCCTGGGTCAAAGATCTTATAGCCCAGGGCTACAGACTGGAGTTTCAGGAACTCCCACCTCACAGATTCTTCAAATCAGGCTTACCAGTGTCAGGAATCGACTCACCAAGCTGACATCTGTCCGCCGCTGCGGACTCCGTCCTGGGTCCCTGCGTTCATCTGTCATCCGCGTCTCTGCCATCAGACGCCATCCTGGGCCTGGGAGCGCTCCTGTGATAGCGGGCGTGTAGCACGCCGCGTTCCCGCTAGGCCGCGGCATGGGCGCCGCCATGACAGCCTCCAGCAGTCAGTATACGGCGGCCAATCCGGTGCTTGGCCGCACCCACTTTTCCTCACTCCACCAATGACTGTTCAACAAGGGGTATATATGAAGCTGCAGGATCAGTCTGCAGGCATCCTGAACTTTGTGTCACTCCTGCGACTCATGTGTAAGGATCAGGTTCCTGTTTCCTCCGTGTACCTGGATACCTACCTGCTGTTCCGTGTTCCTGGCTTTCTACCTGAGACTTTGTACTCCTGGTTACTTTTCACAGCTCCGTGGAACTTCAAGCCCCAGCAATACCTGCTTCCATCTACAGGCTTCACACTCATCACCATCTCTGTGTGCTTCAGCCTAGCAGTAGAGACTGACTCCAGGTGTGTTCCATCTCTCCACCTGTGATACAGCTTGCTTGCTGCCAGTGCCTCATCACCTGCACTGTGAGTCAGACTCCTGCCTCTGCTACCAGGTTTGCTATACAACACCATCTCTGCTGGTTCCATGTTTTAATCTGCTCTGGTTCCCATACCAGAATATTCTCTGCCAAATTATCACTCATCTGTTATCATCACTACCGGTTATTATTTCATCAGTCACCATTCATTCTGTTACCATAGACTTTCAGCTGCCACGCTGTACAATTGACATTTGCATTTCCTACTGTTATTTTCTGCTGCCGTTTTGTGAACCATCTGTTTAATAAATATCATTGCGCTCATGCGCAGAAACATAATCCAGCCTCCTCGTTTTCTCCCATCCACCTCCACTGACCCACTAGCGCCCCCTCCGGGGACACAGACAAAACCAAGTCTGACAACCAGATTCTCAAGAAGCAAGTATGACCTTACAGAAAGCAATTCAAAAACTGGTACAGACTCAGGTCATTGTTCCCGTTCCACTTTAACTGCAAAACGAAGGTTATTATTCCAACCTGTTTGTGGTACCGAAACCGGACGGTTCGGTAAGGCCCATTTTAAACCTCAAGTCGTTGAACCCGTACTTACGGGTGTTCAAGTTCAAGATGTTGTCTCTGAGAGCGGTGATCTCAGGTCTGGAGGAGGGGGAATTCTCAGTGTCTCTAGCTATCAAGGATGCATACCTTCATATTCCGATTTGTCTGCCTCATCAGGCTTATCTAAGGTTTGTATTACAGGATTGTCACTACCAGTTCCAGGCGCTGCCATTTGGCCTCTCTACGGCACCGAGGGTGTTCACCAAAGTAATGGCAGAAATGATGTTTCTCCTGCGCAAACAGTGAGTGAACATAATACCGTACCTGGACGATCTGCTGTTAAAGGCACCATCCAGGGAGAGGTTGTTGGACAGCATTGCCCTGTCAACCCGGCTACTCCAGGATCACGGGTGGATTTCGAACCTACCAGAATCTCAGCTGGAACCAACACGGAGGCTTCCGTTCCTGGGGATGATATTGGAGACGGAGGCGCAGAAGGTGTTCCTTCCATTGGAAAAGGCGTTGGTCATCCAGTCGATGGTGCGGGATGTTCTATGACAAACCCAGACTTCGGTGCATCTATGAATTCGCCTTCTGGGAAAGATGGTAGCCGCTTACGAGGCGCTACAGTACGGAAGGTTTCACGCAAGGCCCTTCCTGCTGGATTTGTTAGACAAATGGTCCGGATCGCATCTTCACATGCACCAGAGGATCCATCTGTCGCCAAATGCCAGGATTTCTCTTCTGCGGTGGCTTCCAACTTCCCACCTGACCGAGGGCCGAACTTCGGGATTCAAAACTGGATTCTGCTAACCACAGATGCAAGCCTCAGAGGTTGGGGAACAGTCACTCAAGGGGAACAGTTCCAAGGAAAATGGTCAAGTCAGGAAGCCATTCTTCCAATCAACATTCTGGAACAAAGGGCCGTGTACAACACCCTTCTACAGGCATCGCATCTTCTTCAAGATCAAGCCATTCAGGTTCAGTCAGACAATGTGACGGCAGTAACGTACATAAACTGACAAGGCAGAACGAAGAGCAGGGCAGCAATGTCAGAGGTAACAAGGATTCTCCTCTGGGCAGAAAGACACGCTGTGGCATTGTCCACGATCTTCATTCCGGGAGTAGACAACTGGGAAGCAAACTTCCTCAGCAGACACGACCTCCACCCAGGAGAGTGGGGCCTTCACTCGGAGGTGTTCAGGTGCTTGACACGTCGGTGGGGAATGCCACAAGTCGACATGATGGCCTCTCATCTCAACAGGAAACTCAAGCAGGTTCCAGGTTAAGGGACCCGCAAGCAGTGGCGGTGGATGCTCTGTTGTCTCCATGGGTCTTCCAGATGGTGTATGTGTTTCCACCACTCCCATTGATCCCAAAAATTCTCAAAAGACTAAAAAGGGAAAAGGTTCAAGTCATTCTCATTGCTCCGGACTGGCCAATAAGGGCCTGGTATGCGGATCTACTGGAGATGCTCCTAGAAGATCCGTGGCCTCTACCTATTCGCGAGGACCTTCTCCAACAGGGGCCATTCGCCTATCAAGACTTACCACAGCTGCGTTTGACGGCATGGAGGTTGAGCGTCAAATTCTAGCCCGGAAAGGGATCCCGGATAGGGTTATTCCAACCCTGATCCAGGCTAGAAAGGGGGTAACGTCTAAACATTACCACCGAATTTGGAAAAAATACGTCTCTTGGTGTGAGAGCAGGAAAATTCCTGCGGCGGATTTAAGTTGGGGCGTTTTATCCTTTTTCTGCAGTCAGGTGTGGATGTGGGCCTACATCTGGGCTCTATAAAGGTCCAGATTTCGACCTTATCCATTTTCTTACATAAACAATTTGCTTCTCTTCCTGAGGTTCAGACATTCTTGAAGGGGGTTCTGCACATCCAACCTCACTTTGTGCGTCCTACGGCACCTTGGGATCTCAACGTGGTGTTGCAGTTCCTGCAATCGGATTGGTTTGAGCCTTTACAGGACGTTGACGTCAAGTTTCTTACGTGGAAGGCCATCACACTGTTGGCCTTGGCTTCTGCGAGGCATGTGTCGGAGCTGGGGCGTTGTCTCGCGAAAGCCCCTATTTGATTTTTCATGAAGATAGAGCTGAACTCAGAACTCGTTAGCAATTTCTTCCAAAGGTGGTGTCTGCTTTTCATATCAACCAACCTATTGTGGTGCTGGTGCTTGCCGACACCTCTGATACTTCAAAGTTCTTGGATGTTGTGAGGGCTTTGAAGATCTATGTGAAGCGGACAGCTCGTCACAGAAAGTCTTACTCGCTGTTTGTTCTCTATGATCCCAATAAGATTGGGTGTCCTGCTGCAAAGCAGACTATTGCACGCTGGATCAGGCTTACTATCCAGCATGCTTATTCCACTGCAGGTTTGCCGTGTCTAAAATCTGTACAGGCGCCCTCTATTAGGTCGGTGGGTTCTTCCTGGGCGGATGCCCGGGGTGTCTCGGCTTTACAGCTCTGCCGAGCAGCTACTTGGTCAGGTTCAAACATGTTTGCTAAGTTCTACAAGTTCGATACTTTGGCCTCTGAGTACCTTCAGTTTGGTCAATCAGTTCTGCAGGACCCTCAGCACTCTCCCACCCGGTTTGGGAGCTTTGGTACATCCCCATGGTACTAATGTGGACCTCAGTATCCTCTAGGACGTAAGAGAAAATAGGATTTTAATTACCTACCGGTAAATCCTTTTCTCATAGTCCGTAGAGGATACTGAGGTCCACATTAGTACCAGGATGTAAGAGAAAATAGGATTTTAATTACCTACCGGTAAATCCTTTTCTCATAGTCCGTAGAGGATACTGGGCGCCCGCCCAGTGCTTCGTTTCTTCCTGCACTGTTACTTGGTTAAGTATTGTTGGTTCAGCAGTTGCTGTTCCTGGTTTTATGTTTGGTTAGTTTGGCTTTCCTCTAGTTTGTGAGTGCTGGTTCGGAATCTCACTACTATCCTTTTATATCCTTCTGTCAAAGTATGTCCGTCTCCTCGGGCACAGTTTCCTAGACTGAGTCTGGTAGAAGGGGCATAGAGGGAGGACCCAGCCCACACTATCAATTTCCTAAAGTGCACATGGCTCATAGTGGACCTGTCTATACCCCATGGTACTAATGTGGACCCCAGTATCCTCTACGGACTGCGAGAAATTTTTTTACCGGTAGGTAATTAAAATCCTATTTTCACGCGTCCCAAGGTGTCATGTCTATTTGATGGTCAGGAAACACTACTCTAAAGAGCGGGTCAAATGATGACACCTGGAACCAGGGAAGTAGTTAATTCCCAGACATTGTGTTTCCTTCCCATGCCCTGTGAACAGGAAAATGTCCATGTTTGGGCAATAGGAACAGGCCAGGATGGGTATATTAACCAGGCAAATGCTACAGATGGTGTCATTTGCCTAAGGAAGCCACCCTGGCCCAGATGTGGAACTCTTATCAGGGTAGACCTTACCCCCAGGACTTTGAACATTCAAAAGGTAAACCCTTAACTCTGTTTTTATCTTTTTATTTTCTGAAATCTTCCATAACCTGTGTGTGGGAGGCATTCGATATCCCTCCTGTATGGATCCCGGTGCTCTGCATACCGGCGTTGAGATACCGGCAACTATTCTCCCTCTTGTAATGTCCACGACACTCCTGGAGCGAGAATAAATAGTGCGGCGCGCGTAGTGTGGGCTCTTTTGCGCTCGCCACGCTGCCGGCATTTCGGCGGTCGGGATCCTGGCACCGGGATCCCGAGCATCGGTACATCGTAGTACACCCCCGTGTGTATCTTTTAAAATAAACATATATAGTTTGTAACTTTTTGTAATGGTAAGCTCTGAAGTTTTTCTTATACTTTATATTAAATCCTAATTTCTAGTTCTGATTTCTGTGTTCTTAGACCTACGGTCTTTCGAGGCCCACACCACTGATTGTTAAAGTGTATACTGTGAGCGGAACCGAAGCGTTATTACCCTGAATCCCTTTTGGTGGTGGCAATTACCGTTTCTTAAGTAACCCATAAATCACTAGCAGTGATTCTCAGATTGACATATCTGGAGAATAGGCCAGCCTATCGTGACAGACAGCACTGCCGAAGGTGAGTGAGTATGGGCTAATTAATCTAATTGGAAACCTCCAATTGCTTAGTTAGCCATTAGGCAGGTGTCCAAAGGGGGTTTAAAGCAAGTCTTGACAATTGTTCCTTGATATATGGATTGTAGGAAAAAAATGGACTTGCTCTGAAGATGCTCAAAAAGAAAAAGAAAAAAACGAGCACTGTGTACAAAAAAACAAAACAAAACATAACCTAATTGAGTACCAAAAATCTATGCATTGTTTCAGCATAATAAAAAACAGTTAAAAACTATTTAGTCTGAGTCATAATATCACACAGGTATTAAATCAGTGCAACAAGAAAACTATAAAGTAGCTCAGGTTAATACAATCTAGGACTGGATTCTAATAGCAATGAAACATGCTGCTATAGATACTTCTTAATTTACGTCTCAGTCAGAGGGGCAGCAACTACTAACGCAATTGCTAAATTGGCTCCCTTCACCTACAATTTTAAGAGGCATTTGATGGTCTTCTACAAGTACCTTTGTTAAACACCACTGGAGATCAGCAGTACTACAAAGATTACAAATCCTCGGAGCAACCACCAGGTGAGGACTATTCTAAACAGCCACTGTTGGTAGGCGGCAAACTTTCACAAAGAACAAAATCTAGGTTTGCAAGAAGCTATGACTTGCAAAGGTTATTTGTTTCAGGGAATTAATGATTGATCTAACAGCAAAGCCCATACTTCCTCCATATATATTTTAAGCCTCTTGTTTACTTTTCAGAAAGGCAATAATGGCTTTACTTCTAGCATCGGAAAGAACGCAGAAAAAGACTGATATAACCCATGGCCTAGAGCCGGATATCAGTATGACTTTTTCATAGGGGGTAATTCCAAGTTGATCGCAGCAGGATCTTTGTTAGCAATTTGGCAAAACCATGGGGGTAATTCCAAGTTGATCGCAGCAGGAAATTTTTTAGCAGTTGGGCAAAACCATGTGCACTGCAGGGGAGGCAGATATAACATGTGCAGAGAGAGTTAGATTTGGGTGTGGTGAGTTCAATCTGCAATCTAAATTGCAGTGTAAAAATAAAGCAGCCAGTATTTACCCTGCACAGAAACAAAATAACCCACCCAAATCTAACTCTCTCTGCAAATGTTATATCTGCCCCCCCTGCAGTGCACATGGTTTTGCCCAACTGCTAAAAATTTTCCTGCTGCGATCAACTTGGAATTACCCCCCATGTGCACTGCAGGGGAGGCAGATATAACATGTGCAGAGAGAGTTAGATTTGGGTGTGGTGTGTTCAATCTGCAATCTAAATTGCAGTGTAAAATAAAGAAGCCAGTATTTACCCTGCACAGAAACAAAATAACCCACTCAAATCTAACTCTTTCTGCACATGTTATATCTGCCTCCCCTGCAGTGCAAAAGGTTTTGCCCAACTGCTACCAAAAATCCTGCTGCGATCAACTCAGAATTACCCCCATAGTTTCTCTCACTTCTTGCAGCATTTGCTTCCAACACTATGCTTCGTGACAACTAATATGTTAAAATATACCTGCGCAGGACTTTATTATGATTTAAATGACAACATTGTAAGTAAACACAATGGAGTTGGAGCAGTTTGCGCTGTATTTCTTGCATGTATATGACCATAAATGGATGCAGGCCTATGCAGACTTGGATGGTTATGGTGCCTGTGTCTGGAAAGGTAACATGGACAAGGGAAGGGGCATTCTAGCCCGAGTCTGGGCACACTAAGGGTGTTCTGAACATATGCAGAATGTCAGGTGCATATATCATATACACTGCTCAAAAAAATAAAGGGAACACTTAAACAACACAATGTAACTCCAAGTCAATCACACTTCTGTGAAATCAAACTGTCCACTTTGGAAGCAACACTGATTGACAATCAATTTCACATGCTGTTGTGCAAATGGAATAGATAACAGGTGGAAATTATAGGCAATTAGCAAGACACCCCCAATAAAGGAGTTGTTCTGCAGGTGGTGACCACAGACCATTTCTCAGCTCCTATGCTTTCTGGCTGATGTTTTGGTCACTTTTGAAAGCTGGCGGTGCTTTCACTCTAGTGGTAGCATGAGACGGAGTCTGCAACCCACACAAGTGGCTCAGGTAGTGCAGCTCATCCAGGATGGCATATCAATGCGAGCTGTGGCAAAAAGGTTTGCTGTGTCTGTCAGCGTAGTGTCCAGAGCATGGAGGCACTACCAGGAGACAAGCCAGTACATCAGGAGACATGGAGGAGGGCAACAACCCAGCAGCAGGACCGCTACCGCCGCCTTTGTGCAAGGAGGAGCACTGCCAGAGCCCTGCAAAATGACCTCCAGCAAGCCACAAATGTGCATGTGTCTACTCAAATGATCAGAAACAGACTCCATGAGGGTGGTATGAGGGCCCGACGTCCACAGGTGGGGGTTGTGCTTACAGCCCAACACCGTGCAGGACGTTTGGCATTTGCCAGAGAACACCAAGATTGGCAAATTCACCACTGGCGCCCTGTGCTCTTCACAGATGAAAGCAGGTTCTCACTGAGCACATGTGACAGACGTGACAGAGTCTGGAGATGCCAAGGAGAATGTTCTGCTGCCTGCAACATCCTCCAGCATGACCGGATTTGGCAGTGGGTCAGTAATGGTGTGGGGTGGCATTTCTTTGGGGGCAGCACAGCCCTCCGTGTGCTCGCCAGAGGTAGCCTGACTGCCATTAGGTACCGAGATGAGATCCTCAGACCCCTTGTGAGACCATATGCTGGTGCGGTTGGACCTGGGTTCCTCCTAATGTAAGACAATGCTAGACCTCATGTGGCTGGAGTGTGTCAGCAGTTCCTGCAAGACGAAGGCATTGATGCTATGGACTGGCCCGCCCGTTCCCCCAGACCTGAATCCAATTGAGCACATCTGGGACATCATGTCTCGCTCCATCCACCAACGCCACGTTGCACCACAGACTGTCCAGGAGTTGGCGGATGCTTTAGTCCAGGTCTGGGAGGAGATCCCTCAGGAGACCATCCGCCACCTCATCAGGAGCATGCCTAGACGTTGTAGGGAGGTCATACAGGCACGTGGAGGCCACACACACTACTGAGCCCAATTTTGACTTGTTTTAAGGACATTACATCAAAGTTGGATCAGCCTGTAGTGTATTTTTCCACTTTAATTTTGAGTGTGACTCCAAATCCAGGCCTCCATGGGTTAATAAATTTGATTTCCATTGATAATTTTTGTGTGATTTTGTTGTCAGCACATTCAGCTATGTAAAGAACAAAGTATTTAATAAGAATATTTCATTCATTCAGATCTAGGATGTGTTATTTTAGTGTTCCCTTTATTTTTTTGAGTAGTGTATTTATCAGTGTTATTTATTTGTGAGATGTAGACTAGCGGGTCCCAGAGCTGCTCACAGTGCAGTGTGAGAAGTGGACTGCCAGGACAAAAAACACTGAAGCACTGCTGTCTCTAATGCTATAAGTTACACACACTCACTTTCTCTCTGTCTCTCTCTTGTTCTTACTTTTCACTGTAGGGAGATGAATAATTAGGAGAAATGAGGTGTAGGGGCTCTACCTGGCATAATGTGTATAAGGGGCTCTATCTGGTGTTATGTGTATAAGGGGCTTTACCTGGCATAATGTGTGTAACGGTTTCTACCTGGCATAATGTGTATAATGGACTCTACCTGGTGTAATGTGTGTAAGGGACTCTACCTGGCGTAATGTGTGTAAGGGGCTTTACTGTGGTATAACGTGTGTAAGGGGTACTACTGTACGGTGTAATGTGACTAAGAGACACTACTGTGCGGTGTAATGTGAATTGGTACAATACAATTCTGTGGCCACGCACCTTCCCCATGAAGCTGCGGCCCTATATTTTTGGCACGTGCCTTTGGCGTGCACTGTCCCTATTATAAATATAGGGGGGCACTAATTCTCTTTCTGGCACAGGACACCAAAATGTCTATTTACAGCTTTGTATGCAAGAGCTTCAACTCACATCCACACTTATAACATGCTCTCATTCCTGGTTACAGGATTTGTTTCACTCTGTGGAATGCCCTCCCACATACAATAAGTCTTTCCTCTAGCCTCCAAAGCTTGAAGTGTTCCTTGAAAACTCACTTCTTCAGGCAAGCAAATTAAATCCTCAAATTATCCTTTTTACTGCCTGAGCTACTTTATCCATTTACTATACCTTTATATATTTCACACTAGCTTACATGTTTTCTCTTTCTACACTGAAACAACCATCTCAAACCAAAACTGAGAAGGTTTTTTTAAGTAGAGAAATCATACAGCCCCATTAACCACTTTTTCCTCTTTCCCTACAGATTGTAAGCTTATGGGCAGGGCCTTCTTAATCTTACCTCTCTGTCTGTTATTGCCCAGACTTGTTTTATTACTGTTTTTTCCCCATGTGTAATGTGCAGTAGTATATCCGGGCACTATATGAATAAATGTTGATAAATAAATACGCTTGAAAGAAAAATGTATACATTGATTAATGAACAATCTAATAGAGGTGAATTGAAGAGGGATCGGACTGAGTCTCGAAGCTGAAAGCTGTGTAAAAGTGACCCAAGTTACAATGTGTGCAGTAGCGGATCTTGCTACGGGCACGCAGGATTTTTGCCGGGGCACCGCCGACATGGCAAGATCCGCTACTGGTACCCCCCCGGTGCTCGGTAGATGTAGTGCGCGATGAAGTCATCGCGCACCGCACTGCATTGTGGGAGCGGCACATAGACACTAGGGGTCATAATTGCCCTCATGCAGTGGTATGGGAGAGACGTCATGACGTCTCTCCCATAGATCAGAGGAGCGGCGCTGGCGGCCGGAGACGGATGGCAGCAGCTGTCGGGAAGCAGGAGCGGGGATTGAAAGTATTTATATATATATATGTATAAATTGTGTGTGTGTGTGTGTGTGTGTGTGTGTGTATATATATATATATATATATATATTTGTTTTGTTTTCTCTGACGTCCTAGTGGATGCTGGGAACTCCGTAAGGACCATGGGGAATAGCAGCTCCGCAGGAGACTGGGCACAACTAAGAAAGATTTAGGACTACCTGGTGTGCACTGGCTCCTCCCTCTATGCCCCTCCTCCAGACCTCAGTTAGAATTTTGTGCCCGGCCGAGCTGGATGCACACTAGGGGCTCTCCTGAGCTCCTACAAAAGAAAGTATAATTTAGGTTTTTTATTTTCAGTGAGATCTGCTGGCAACAGACTCACTGCTACGAGGGACTAAGGGGAGAGAAGCGCACCTACCTGCTTGCAGCTAGCTTGGGCTTCTAGGCTACTGGACACCATTAGCTCCAGAGGGATCGAACACAGGCCCAGCCTCGGTCGTCCGGTCCCGGAGCCGCGCCGCCGTCCCCCTTACAGAGCCAGAAGCAAGAAGACGTTCCTGGAAATCGGCGGCAGAAGACTTCGGTCTTCATCAAGGTAGCGCACAGCACTGCAGCTGTGCGCCATTGCTCCCCATGCACACCACACACTCCGGTCACTGATGGGTGCAGGGCGCTGGGGGGGGGGGGGGGCGGCGCCCTGGGCTGCAATAATAGTACCTTGCTGGCAAAATAAACACATAATATAGTCATTAAGACTATATATGTGTAAAATCCCCTGCCAGATATACATATAAAAAAGCGGGAGAAGTCCGCCGGAAAAGGGGCGGGGCTATCTCACTCAGCACACTGGCGCCATTTTCCCTCACAGCTCCGCTGGAAGGACGCTCCCCAGGCTCTCCCCTGCAGTTTCCAGACTACGTAGGGTAAAAAAGAGAGGGTGGGGCACTAAATTTAGGCGCAATCTGTGTAATATCAGCAGCTATAGGGGAAAAATCACTGTGGGTAGTGTGAATCCCTGTATATATAGCGCTCTGGTGTGTGCTGGCATACTCTCTCTCTGTCTCCCCAAAGGACTTTGTGGGGTCCTGTCCTCAGTCAGAGCATTCCCTGTGTGTGTGCGGTGTGTCGGTACGGCTGTGTTGACATGTTTGATGAGGAGGCTTATGTGGAGGCGGAGCAGATGCCGATAAATGTGATGTCACCCCCTGCGGGGTCGACACCTGAGTGGATGGACATGTGGAAGGAATTACGCGACAGTGTCAACTCCTTACATAAAAGGTTTGACGACATAGCAGATGTGGGACAGCCGGCTTCTCAGCCCGTGCCTGCCCAGGCATCTCAAAAGCCATCAGGGGCCCTAAAACGCCCACTACCTCAGATGGCAGACACAGATGTCGACACGGATACTGACTCCAGTGTCGACGACGATGACACTAGTGTACATTCCAATAGAGCCACCCATTACATGATTACGGCAATTAAAAATGTGTTGCACATTTCAGATATTACCCCAGGTACCACAAAAAAGGGTATTATGTTTGGGGAGAAAAAGCTTCCAGTGGTTTTCCCCCCATCAGATGAATTAAATGAAGTGTGTGAAGAAGCGTGGGTTTCCCCCGATAAGAAACTGGTAATTTCTAAAAGGTTACTAATGGCGTACCCTTTCCCGCCAGAGGACAGGTCACGTTGGGAGACATCCCCTAGGGTGGATAAAGCGCTCACACGTCTGTCAAAAAAGGTGGCACTACCGTCTCCGGACACGGCCGCCCTAAAGGAGCCTGCAGATAGAAAGCAGGAGGCTATCCTGAAGTCTGTATATACACACTCAGGTATTATACTGAGACCAGCTATTGCTTCAGCATGGATGTGCAGTGCTGCAGCAGCGTGGTCAGATTCCCTGTCAAATAACATTGATACCTTAGACAGGGACACTATATTGCTAACCATAGAGCATATTAAAGACGCAGTCTTATACATGAGAGATGCACAGAGGGATATTTGCCGGCTGGCATCTAAAATAAACGCAATGTCCATTTCTGCCAGGAGAGGATTGTGGACTCGGCAGTGGACAGGTGATGCTGATTCTAAAAGGCACATGGAAGTTTTGCCTTACAAGGGTGAGGAGTTGTTTGGGGATGGTCTCTCGGACCTCGTTTCCACAGCGACAGCTGGGAAATCAACATTTTTACCCCATGTTCCTTCACAGCCGAAGAAAGCACCGTATTATCAGGTACAGTCCTTTCGGTCCCAGAAAGGCAAGCGGGTTAAAGGCGCGTCCTTTCTGCCCAGAGGCAGAGGTAGAGGGAAAAAGCTGCAGCATACAGCCAGTTCCCAGGAACAAAAGTCCTCCCCCGCTTCCTCTAAGTCCACCGCATGACGCTGGGGCTCCACAGGCGGAGCCAGGTACGGTGGGGGCCCGTCTCAAGTACTTCAGCGACCAGTGGGCTAGCTCACGGGTGGATCCCTGGATTCTACAGGTAGTATCTCAGGGGTACCAGCTGGAGTTCGAGACGTCTCCCCCTCGCCGTTTCCTCAAATCTGCCTTGCCAACAGCTCCCTCGGACAGGGAGGCAGTGCTGGAGGCAATTCACAAGCTGTATTCGCAGCAGGTGATAGTCAAGGTAGCGGATTACTCGCTCGTGCGTATAGTTATGGACATAAGAAGTTTATGGACATTTACTATATTTGCACTTTTATTACCCATGCGGCGGGAAACCCAGTTTCCCTCCCACCTGAGCAGTTTGAAATAGTCACAGCCCACCTGTATGAACCAACCTATGACCTTTTGTTATAATGCAGAGACGAATTCCTGTGTCCAATGAACAATAAGAATGTAGGGACCATTGTACTGTATTGTGTGTAGTGTATAAAAAGACAAGCCGATCTGGGCCAGCTCTCTACTCTTCTCAACGGTTCTCATCACTGATAATCGGGAGCTGGATATCCAGAAAGGCGCTTGCGATTGTTCCCCTTGTGCGTAAGTTCTCTGCAACCATATTTATCTCCTATTTTGTTGTAAGCCATTCTCTCTCCTTCCCCCTTAAATGTAATTGTGTCTTTGTTATATTTTAACGTGTAGTAACTCGGTTAGGTATTTTATGTTAGTTTGGTAGTGTATAACTTGTATTGTGTATTCTTTTTGCGATTGAACGTTCATTCTTTTCCCTTAAAAGGTGTTAGACCCTTAGACCGGTATTTGAGTGTTTATTAAATTGCTAAAGGGTTCTCAGAGCGTAAGAGTCGCTCATACAGCTTTTAAACTAACAAAGTTACACTGTGTTGCATTTACACCTTATCACTGCACAAAGGTTTACATTATAAGTACATTGTTTATAATATTGTTATAAAGGTTTAACTCTGTGAGCGTCAGCGCCGCTTGTGATCTCCTCGTGGTCTCGAGCGTCCGCTACGCTGATAGCGTATCATTACGTTAGTCGGCAGCCTATAGCGTGCTTGCCTTTACGCTCTAAGCCATGAGCGAACATGCCGCTCGTGCGTCTCGTCCACGGCTAAGCGTTCGTTACGCTACATGCGTACTCTTACGGTATTCCATACGCCAATTGCGTACTGTGTCCTTTAACCTTTTAGAGTGTTTAATATAGGATATAGATTAGGCTTTATCAATTGGGGACTCGCCCGCTCTTCACATATCTGCACTAGGTAATTTCAGCAGACATTATCGGTCAGCAAAAGGCGGGAGGTAATATTCCTCGTAGTGCTGACCAGATAAGCGTCTGCTTCGCTTAGTAAGGAGTGCTGAAGGAATCCGGAACCGGAAGGTAAGAACAGTACGTTATTGTCTTTTAAAACCTGTTTAGTTTCTGTTTTGCGAACGTACGCATAAGCACACACACCTGTATTTCTTGTTTAGTATTATTTGTCCGTACCTCATTCTCCTGATTGCCACACACTAGTGATAAACGTGCTGAGACATTTGTTGTTATTAATAGTTAAAAGATAAAAAAGTAATATTTAAGGGAATAATTGTAAAAGGCACGCACACAATCTCGCCTAGAATACAAGGGAGATTTGAGTGGTGTCCGGTGAAGGATTACTGTTAAAGATCATTCACATTGATAAACGTGTAGTGTGTTACTGTGGACGTACTTGGTCTGTGTACACGTGTCCTTACAAGGGCAGGGCGTACGCAACGCAAGGGTCGACGCACGGAGCGTATATTACGCAACGGAACGTACGGATACGCCCACATAATACAAACCGCACGATAGTATTATTTTAATAGGCGATAAGGAAGTAACGCGAAAATAACACAAATCTATCTCAAATCCAAAAGTTTAAAGTTAAAAGAAAAAGACTTTCTCTGTTGCAATTCTTCTGGGTTAGACTATTACTGAATGAAAGGAATTCTGTACAGAAATAAGAGTGTTCGAATGTAAGAGTGTGTATATATAAGATTTCTCTTTTATTACGGAAGTGGGAACCATAGGCCAGTAGAAAGAGGTACACCAGCGAGAGTGATATCGTGGGGTGGCTTGGGAGGCGTCCCTTGTTAGTCTCGACATATTAATGAGCAGTAGAGTCTGCTGTACATAACAGACCAGGAGGTCACAGACCAGGAGGTCACAGACAGGTACAGCAGACTAAAAGTAGAGAAGCACAACCGAAGAGGGTTGGTGCGAGACCCATATAGGCCAAAGAAGCTCATCGCTGAAGGAATTCGCAGCAGAAATTTTCGATTCCACTGATCGTTCCGCACATAAGATTAGTTGCTTGTGTGCAGATACGATTGTACCGCATGTGATTGTGTGCATTAGCGTGTCTTGAATTCAGAAGAACGCTACTTGCACATTGTTAACGTGATTTGTGTAATTTTTTTATTTTAAGGGAAGTAGCCTGATCACTCAGGGACATTCCAGCGACTGACACTTGCTGGGGAGGGTAAGACACTCCCACACGCCCGAGCAAGTAGATGTACTTAGGTGCCCTAGGTTGGGTACGGAACCTCTGGGAACTTTGGTCGCCGTATTGGCCAGCGTGGGCGGAGTTAAGTGGGCGGACCTCGTTGCAAAACCCCCACCGCAGCCTTACCCCGGACATCTTGGTTTTCTGTAAGGGTTGCCGAAGACCCTGATTTGAAGTCAGAGGTAGTGAAAGCAGCACCTGCAGAGATGGGGGCCATTTGTTCAGGTAAGGGGCGATCAACCCAGGTTCTGGTTGATTTGAAACCGATCAATCAGGTCGGCAAGGTCATGTGTGAGAAATCAGACCAATATGGTCATCACACAGAAAAGTTGTGCAATGAATGGGATGACTGTGCATGACGGGGAAAAGTTTCCCCGGGTAGGTACTTTTAACCCAGAAGTGTTACAGAATTTAAGGAGAAGAGTTTGCCTGATTAAATCTTCAAAAAGGCGTATTAGACATTATGACTATTTAAAATTGTGGCAACAGGAAAGTGAAATGCAAAGAAATTTAACTTACATATCTGACTCTCATCTTGGGAGGAGAGACATGGCAATGGGGAGGATTATGGCTGCAGAGAATGGCACAATGGTGTACGATAAAAATGCACTTAGTAACTGTATTAAGACTGAAAGTAACAATTGTAATAAATGTAACAAGAATAATCGTAATACTGTTAAATGTACAACTATTAACCCATGCAAGTTGCACCCCATGTTAAACTTCCCTCAGGATCACCAGCAAGAAAGTGGGCCCAGCATGATGTCGGAACCTTTTCCAGTAGCCATCCTACTAGACATCCAGGTGGACGCGACCAATTCGGTAAAGGCAGTAATCAAACCCCCTAACGGAGGGTCAGGTGAGGTCGTGTCCACAGGTACGTACGGTGTTATATATCACGCACAAACAAATGTACCTCATATTGTAGAACCAACGCAAGATGATGTAATTGAATTTAGTCCTGTCAGGGTGATCACAGTCCCCAATGGGAAGACTGACGCTCAGGGAATCATTCCCGCCAGGGACAGTGCAATGCGCCGTCCCTGGTCCCGGATGGAATTGAGAGCAATTATGTCTGAATTCCCTGATCCTAGGAAAGATCTAGTTGCATGTCAGAGATTTATTAAAGAACTAGGAAACTCCACAGAACCCACCAACAAAGATTGGCGGACAGTGCTGAGGGCATGTTTGCCCTCCAGTGTTGACCCTGCGAAATTTATTTCTGATTGTAAATTAGACACGGAAGTACCTTGTACGGAGGAACACAATCAGGAATGTATTAAGCAGATCAACCGACAGTTAGGAAAATATTTCCCAGCCGTTGTCGAGTGGAGCATCAAAAGACACCTGGAGTCACAGGGCAGTAAGCAAATAACAATCAGTAGACAAGCTCTGACAACGAAGCCACACCAGCTTAAGACCCAAAATCCTGTGAGAAAGTCAAATGTGGTAGTTTGTTACCATTGTCACAAAGAGGGACATTTTGCAAGAGATTGTAGATCAAGAAGTAGACAAAAGTCATATCAACCCCCTAGACAACAACATAACCATGGTATCCAAGGAATCATGGAAGTACAGGGAAAGCGGTTGATGGCGATGGGCATCCAAACATTAGAGGAGACATCAAATCAACCAAAACCCAAGGCCATTGGCACATGGAGGAAATCAAGGGTTTGTTATTTTTGTAAAAGAGAAGGGCATTATGCCAGCAACTGCAACAGCCCACATAAAGTCAGACCCCCTAGACAAAGATATGAGCAAAGTTATGACACACCAAATTATAATCAGGGATCATATAGGAAGAAATTTTGGGCCACACCCATGATATGTAGTCAGGAAAGGTGATCATTAGGACTGATGGTAAGCCTGAGGTAACAGTTAATAAATTGGGAGGCCATTCCCTGAAGACACAGGAATGACCGGGTGAAACGTTGTAAATTTATCTGAAAATGTTTTTTTTTCCCCCCATCTCTGACGGTCATCAGCAGGACTCAAACATTGCATAGCTACTTGGTCTTTGCAGAAGTCTACCAAACCCCAGCATGACCTACCCGCATCAATGTATCCTGGCCAGATACAAAGGGTGGAGTATGGAGGTGCTGGTGGGAGGGACTGCGCAAGGATACCATTGGACATGTAGATATGACAGCCTGATGATGAACGGCAGATCTGACAATGTTTTAAAATGTTTGAAAAATGTTTTTTTTCCTGTTGTTGTTTATTGTTGGTTTATGTAATATATATATATATGAATTGTTCTCTCTCTTTTTTTCTTTTTTTTTTTTTCTCTCTTCTCACTCATGTTTTCATGTTTTAAAGATGGTATGTCACACATCAGTTAGACAAATGGTGATGCAAGATTTTTGCTCCTTACAGAAAGATCGCTGGTTTGGAAGAAATATTGTATCACCGGAGTGTTCGGTTGGAAGACTGAAAGACAGCACCTTTGAGATGACAGCAGAACAAGAAGAACAACAAGACTAGAGAACTAATTATCGTAACAAGTTTCTCTCCCCCTCAAACTGTTTTTCTGTACCCCCATTACAAATTTCTCCTTTTCTCCTCCTGTAAGATGGACTTGCCCCAAGAGACTGTGATATGGATTTTCCTGTTGACCATGATGTTGACCAGAGCAGTCTGTTTCGGTGAGAGTACCAGTGAGGTCGAGAAAGGATCCAGAAGGGTTTCTGATGACTGAGACGGAGGTGTAAATTTCCAATAGCAACACAATCACCGAGCAAAGGCGAGTACCGGAAACGATCTAGCAGCCATGTTATTTGTAAACATTGTGAAGGAATGTTAACTGAAAAGAACTGTATCTGTAGACACTGTGATAGTTGAGGATGGGTGCATCAAGAAATGTCAGTCCAGTTTTAATATCCACATGGACCGGCATCCATTGAGTGACTATCACTCATTAGTGGGTAAAGTGTTAAATACGACAGACTGTTGGGTATGCTCTCAAGTACCTCAAGGCCATAGCAAATCAGGATTAGTGCCATTCCCTTTAACTATAGAGGAGGTACTTGAGCTAAGTGGTGGGAGGCCGGTGGACAGGAGGTTTAATATCTCCAGTCCTCCTAGTTTGAAGCTCCACCAATATCATGTGGATAGATCCCTAGTATGTTTTAACATTTCCAATCCCCGAAAGCCGGGAAATTGGGAAGTGTCATGGAATAACCAAACCATGACCTTTTCATACAGAGCCGATAGAATGCCTACAGATACAGAACTTATACGCCACATAGCCGGTAGTGGAAAATATTTCCGATATAGGTATACCCTAGGAAGTAGGATCATGAGAGTTGGAGAAGTATCACCAGGATACTGTGCACATATCGTACAAACTGATACGTGTACTAAACAGATGGGAGAATTAGGGTTAGGAGATTTCATATGGAAAATGTGTAATATGGTTATGTCCTACTCCGTCCCATATGTTCTCCCCGATGATGCATATTTCATATGCGGGAGGAAGGCGTATAAGTGGCTTGCCCCAAACTCAGAAGGGTTTTGTTATATTGGAAAAGTACTGCCTGAGGTAATGACCGTATCCCACACTAAAATGAAGGATATTCACCGCAGTGCCCAAGCTCCTTATACTCACACTCATTACGAGCACATCGTTAAACGGCACCTGAATAGAAAGAACAGAGCATCCGGCCTCTGACCTGATCCATGAATCCACCGGGATTCAATTCCTAATCGCGTTAGATATCACTCGTACCGCCAGAGGAGTGATAAATTATAAATATATATCTGCGCTCGCAAATTTATTAGACAATATCACTGAAATGTATGATGACACATTCAGGTATACCGGAAGGGAGCTCCAAGCTTATAAAACAGAACTGGTTCAGCATAGGATGGTTCTTAATTATCTCACGGCAGTGACGGGTGGATATTGTGTCACACTGGCAACGCAGTACGGCGTAAAATGCTGCACTTATATTACGAATAGCACCGAGGACCCGGTCGAGGTCATAGACAAAAAGATGGACGACATTCTCCAATTAAAGTGGGAGTTCCGCAGGAGACACAACCTCACCCTCGCTGCTGTGGGAAATGAGCTGACCGGTTGGGTGTCATGGTTGAACCCGCGAAATTGGTTCTCTGGTTTAGGAGAATGGGCTCAAGGAATTATCATGGATGTAGGGAAATTTCTTTTGTGTATTCTGGGTGTCATCATATTGGTCGGTCTGATATTTAGATGCGTTCGGGTTTTAACAAAGTGTAAACGTAGCGCCCGAGTGATGAGTTTAAGAAGTGAAGATACTGTAATAACAACGACTGATTTGGTTTATGACCCAACGATAGAGACAATGTTGTGATGAAAATGTGATTCCACGGTCCGTTTCTTTCACCCGTTTCTCCTTTGTTTTCCTCCAAGGTAAAAAGACATCCGCTTGGAAGAAGAATTTGACAACCTTTTACACAGACAACTGATGGACTATGCCATAGACCCCCCATATCCCTAGTAACTTTAACTTTACGCTAGCCCAACATTTTTTGTAAGTCTATGGACATTGAAAAAGCTTTTTGCACACCGTTTATAGCAAAAGCATCAGGAGACTACAGTCAACATGTACATCGAGACAAGACAAGACACAAGACAAGACCTCAATCGGCAAATGTATATTAAACTCACATAGTTTATGACTGCATTTACCATAATTGCTCTTTATCTTCATTTCTACAACCTTCAGGTAATGACACACATAGTCGATAGGGAATACAGGCACAGATATCAGCACTCACATATCCCCCCCATTCATGTATCATCAACTAAAATGTGCTCCCCCATTTTGTTGCAACCAAAAGCCGAAAAGAGCTCGGTAAAGTTTGACAGCCCATCCACAGACCCGTACCACGGGATAAGAAGGAATTCAAATGTATACTTCGCAATGCCTCGAAGCTTGATTTAAAACACGTACGGCACGATGATACATGACCCCTCAAACATGGACTCATACATACATACTTCTACTATCTCACTAGATCATACCTTTTTCTCACCTTCTTCTCTTCTCCCCTACCCAATCATAGAAATGTATTATACATGACATATATTTTTCTCTTTTTGAACTGTTTTAGGAAGTGGCAGTTATTGGTGACTGCCAAAGGGTGGACTGTCAAAGTCAGAAAAATATCACGCTGCACATTGCCATATATGCACCTCATGCGTGTGCCCGCTGCACGAGCATGAGCTCTCCCGTGCATGCGTATACTCGCAGTCACGTGCACTCGCAGGCGCACGGTATGGGCATTTACGGTAGAGTTTGTGTGCGTCTAGCGGGCGACTCAATCGTAACATATTTTAGTCATATAATGGATTTTGTAGATCATGGTCCCTTTGATAGAATCTGAAAGTTTAGTTAATATAGCATGTTCGGGGACAAAGAGATTCCTCTTTGTTTGATACGAAGGGTCAGACAGGGGTTACACAGTGGTGTTTAGTATCCATCGGAAGAGAATATAAGTAGCAATATTCCGGTGTTGGTTTGAAGCGGATTACTCGCTCGTGCGTATAGTTATGGACATAAGAAGTTTATGGTATTGTGTATTCTTTTTGCGATTGAACGTTCATTCTTTTCCCTTAAAAGGTGTTAGACCCTTAGACCGGTATTTGAGTGTTTATTATATTGCTAAAGGGTTCTCAGAGCGTAAGAGTCGCTCATACAGCTTTTAAACTAACAAAGTTACACTGTGTTGCATTTACACCTTATCACTGCACAAAGGTTTACATTATAAGTACATTGTTTATAATATTGTTATAAAGGTTTAACTCTGTGAGCGTCAGCGCCGCTTGTGATCTCCTCGTGGTCTTGAGCGTCCGCTACGCTGATAGCGTATCATTACGTTAGTCGGCAGCCTATAGCGTGCTTGCCTTTACGCTCTAAGCCGTGAGCGAACGCGCCGCTCGTGCGTCTCGTCCACGGCTAAGCGTTCGTTACGCTACGTGCGTACTCTTACGGTATTCCATACGCAAATTGCGTACTGTGTCCTTTAACCTTTTAGAGTGTTTAATATAGGATATAGATTAGGCTTTATCAGTTTGACGGCATGGCGGTTGAACACCGGATCCTAAAAGAAAAAGGCATTCCGGAGGAAGTTATTCCTACACTGATTAAAGCTTGGAAAGAGGTGACCGCAAACCATTATCACCGCATATGGCGGAAATATGTTGCGTGGTGTGAGGCCAGGAAGGCCCCAACGGAGGAATTTCAACTGGGTCGTTTTCTGCACTTCCTGCAGTCAGGAGTGACTATGGGCCTAAAACTGGGCTCCATTAAGGTCCAGATTTCGGCTCTGTCCATTTTCTTCCAAAAAGAACTGGCTTCACTGCCTGAAGTTCAGACTTTTGTTAAAGGAGTGCTGCATATTCAGCCCCCGTTTGTGCCTCCAGTGGCACCGTGGGATCTCAACGTGGTGTTGGATTTCCTAAAGTCGCATTGGTTTGAGCCACTTAAGACCGTGGAGCTAAAATACCTCACGTGGAAAGTGGTCATGCTGTTGGCCCTGGCGTCGGCCAGGCGTGTATCAGAATTGGCGGCTTTGTCATGTAAAAGCCCTTATCTGATTTTTCATACGGATAGGGCGGAATTGAGGACTCGTTCCCAATTCCTTCCTAAGGTGGTATCAGCGTTTCATGAGAACCAACCTATTGTGGTGCCTGCGGCTACTCGGGACTTGGAGGACTCCAAGTTGCTGGACGTAGTCAGGGCCCTGAAAATATATGTTTCCAGGACGGCTGGAGTCAGGAAAACTGACTCGCTGTTTATCCTGTATGCACCCAACAAGCTGGGTGCTCCTGCTTCTAAGCAGACTATTGCTCGCTGGATCTGTTTCACGATTCAACTTGCACATTCTGCGGCTGGACTGCCGCATCCTAAATCGGTAAAAGCCCATTCCACGAGGAAAGTGGGCTCTTCTTGGGCGGCTGCCCGAGGGGTCTCGGCTTTACAACTTTGCCGAGCTGCTACTTGGTCGGGTTCAAACACTTTTGCAAGATTCTACAAGTTTGATACCCTGGCTGAGGAGGACCTTGAGTTTGCTCATTCGGTGCTGCAGAGTCATCCGCACTCTCCCGCCCGTTTGGGAGCTTTGGTATAATCCCCATGGTCCTTACGGAGTTCCCAGCATCCACTAGGACGTCAGAGAAAATAAGATTTTACTCACCGGTAAATCTATTTCTCGTAGTCCGTAGTGGATGCTGGGCGCCCATCCCAAGTGCGGATTGTCTGCAATGCTTGTATATAGTTATTGCCTAACTAAAGGGTTATTGTTTAGAGCCATCTGTTGAGAGGCTCAGTTATTTTTCATACTGTTAACTGGGTATAGTATCACGAGTTATACGTTGTGATTGGTGTGGCTGGTATGAGTCTTACCCGGGATTCCAAAATCCTTTCCTTATTGTGTCAGCTCTTCCGGGCACAGTATCCTAACTGAGGTCTGGAGGAGGGGCATAGAGGGAGGAGCCAGTGCACACCAGGTAGTCCTAAATCTTTCTTAGTTGTGCCCAGTCTCCTGCGGAGCCGCTATTCCCCATGGTCCTTACGGAGTTCCCAGCATCCACTACGGACTACGAGAAATAGATTTACCGGTGAGTAAAATCTTATTTTTTTAAGCGGCGCAACTAAGGGGCACAACTCTACACGGGGCACAGTACTGGGGGCATGGCGCAACTAGGGGGCACAACTCTACAGGGCGCATAACTGACCACGCCGCTTCTCTGTGAAGCCACGCCTCGATTTTTTCGCCCTGAATGTGTGTGCTGGGGCACATGCTGGTATGATGTGTTGTGATACATATGTGCATTTATTACATGTTGGCCATTGTGATTGTGATTACATGTAGAGGTGCAATCCTGCCAATACAATCCTGGCTTTGCTCCCATCTTTGTACTCCATTAAAGGGCTGATTCAGAGTTGCATACTGCTCTGACCACTTTAGCATGGGTTTAGAATGAAATCCCTACAATCAAAATCCCGACAGTCAAAATCCCGACAACCATTGACCGACTGTCAAAATACTGACAAGCTCCAAATTCCGACAATAATTGACCAACTGTCAAAATACCGACAAGGTCAAAATACTGACATTTAAAATACTGACAAGGTTAAAATACCGACATTTAAAAGTCGACAGGTAAAAAAGTCACACATGTTAAAGAAGGAAGAGAATGGGGTTGTACTGGTAAGGTGCACAAGGAGAATTATAATTAAAATATAACTTTTATTATATCATTAAGAGCCGTATCGGTCAGCAAGGCGAAATATATGGTTAAAATGACAGATAGAATATAGAAAGATCAAGTGCTCTAAGATAGAAAAGTGATAAGATTTAAAAAGTATTCCCTCCGATGAATACAGAAACTACCAACAAAGATTAATTAAATTACTAGTCCATTGACAGATGAATCTGTTGTGTGTACCTTTAAACGGATAGTAGAGCCTCAGTTAGTGGCTATTGCTAACTTTCAGCTCCCAGTGTCCTCTATAATGTAGATGTTATTATAAGATTCTTATTCTGAGTCAAATACTCAACCATAAGCTAACTTTCAGCTCCCAGTGTCCTCTATGCTGTAGATGTCGTTATGAAATTATTATCCTGAGTCAAATAATCTAACGTACACAGCTTACATGTGTCCAAAAGAACATTTAGAGTACAAATTTAAGTGTCCTGAATCAGCTATCTTTTTTCCTGGGTATTCACTCCCCGTGTCTGCACAGCTATATCAACAGTAACATAGAATCACCTCCACCATTTTAATATACGGGTAATAATTTATTAATGCATATTTGTCACTTATTCTACAAATACTGTGTATACAGCTATTGCTGCCATTACCCCACCTTATCAGGAATGATTTATATCTGGATGGGGTTGATTGAGCCTATCTACTAATATTACAGTATATACGCAAGAGTGGGCACCTTCATTTGTGTCCAAAAAATGGGATAATCTTTTATTCCCTGACACAGATTATACGTGATTCTGGAACAATATCTAGTGTGCCTCACTTTGAAAATATAGTAAATATAGTAACTCCACGTGTTACACTTGCTATATGTAACAATAGTGTATCCACTGGAATTCATTGATAGACTCCGGTCAAATGGTATCTTACGTTCATGTAGTTGAATATAATTATCGATAGAGAGAGTGTTTGGTGTAGGTAGGCTTGTTGTACAATTTTATTGAACGTCCTATTTTTGCTGTCTAATACAGTACCCTCAATGTAACAGCCTCCCGTGAACATGAATCAATGAATAGATGGAAACAGAGGACCCCTCAAGTTTTTATAGCAGCATATGTTGATGTAATATTGATATTAATCACTTTGTGATGTGATCACATTTGCTGTTATGGGAACATAAATAGTCAAGTGATTCTAGAGGCGTTGATGGCTTGTGAAATATAAAGTGAATGGCACACATTCAAATTGCATTTATGTGTCTGTTGAAAGATGTGGGACTGTGGGACACAAAGGTAAGTATGCTATACCGGCATATATTCGCATCAATTCGGGTATTCCCGTGATTACCGTATAGCAAAATATCAACCTTCTGTGTATATACTGGCAAGAAAATAAATCGGACACCAGAGACTATGAGAGTGAATATACTGCAGTGACACCTAGTGAATCAGCATTTGTCCGATTAACGGGCATTCCCGTTTGCCGTGCAGTATTCCAACCCCCATACTCACTGAGAGGAAACAGGCTATGAAAAACAGAGGTACATATGCTGCCACGGTATGTGTTCAATTAACATACATAAAGTCAAGCATTTCCGTATTTCCGTGTAGCAAGGTATCAACCCTCTGTGCATGTGCTGAGAGAAAGAATAGTTCAGACACTGGAGACTATGAAGGTGGACATGCTGCAGCTGCACCAAGAAAGGCTTTCTTCTCCGCTCCGATGCTCTTACATTAACTACCTACTCGATATTGGCACGGGGGTTGAACTGCTGCACGTCAAACGGGAATACTCGTTAATCGGACAAATGCCGATTCACTAGGTGCCGCTGCAGCATGTCCACCTTCATAGTCTCCAGTGTCTGAACTATTCTTTCTCTCAGCACATGCACAGAGGGTTGATACCTTGCTACACGGAAATACGGAAATGCTTGACTTTATGTATGTTAATTGAACACATACCGTGGCAGCATATGTACCTCTGTTTTTCATAGCCTGTTTCCTCTCAGTGAGTATGGGGGTTGGAATATTGCACGGCAAACGGGAATGCCCGTTAATCGGACAAATGCTGATTCACTAGGTGTCGCTGCAGTATATTCACTCTCATAGTCTCTGGTGTCCGATTTATTTTCTTGCCAGTATATACACAGAAGGTTGATATTTTGCTATACGGCAATCACGGGAATACCCAAATTGATGCGAATATATGCCGGTATAGCATACTTACCTTTGTGTCCCACAGTCCCACATCTTTCAACAGACACATAAATGCAAATTGAATGTGTGCCATTCACTTTATATTTCACAAGCCATCAACGCCTCTAGAATCACTTGACTATTTATGTTCCCATAACAGCAAATGTGATTACATCACAAAGTGATTAATATCAATATTACATCAACATATGCTGCTATAAAAACTTGAGGGGTCCTCTGTTTCCATCTATTCATTGATTCATGTTCACGGGAGGCTGTTACATTGAGGGTACTGTATTAGACAGCAAAAATAGGACGTTCAATAAAATTGTACAACAAGCCTACCTACACCAAACACTCTCTCTATCGATAATTATATTCAACTACATGAACGTAAGATACCATTTGACCGGAGTCTATCAATGAATTCCAGTGGATACACTATTGTTACATATAGCAAGTGTAACACGTGAAGTTACTATATTTACTATATTTTCAAAGTGAGGCACACTAGATATTGTTCCAGAATCACGTATAATCTGTGTCAGGGAATAAAAGATTATCCCATTTTTTGGACACAAATGAAGGTGCCCACTCTTGCGTATATACTGTAATATTAGTAGATAGGCTCAATTAACCCCATCCAGATATAAATCATTCCTGATAAGGTGGGGTAATGGCAGCAATAGCTGTATACACAGTATTTGTAGAATAAGTGACAAATATGCATTAAAAAATTATTACCCATATATTAAAATGGTGGAGGTGATTCTATGTTACTGTTGATATAGCTGTGCAGACACGGGGAGTGAATACCCAGGAAAAAAGATAGCTGATTCAGGACACTTAAATTTGTACTCTAAATGTTCTTTTGGACACATGTAAGCTGTGTACGTTAGATTATTTGACTCAGGATAATAATTTCATAACGACATCTACAGCATAGAGGACACTGGGAGCTGAAAGTTAGCTTATGGTTGAGTATTTGACTCAGAATAAGAATCTTATAATAACATCTACATTATAGAGGACACTGGGAGCTGAAAGTTAGCAATAGCCACTAACTGAGGCTCTACTATCCGTTTAAAGGTACACACAACAGATTCATCTGTCAATGGACTAGTAATTTAATTAATCTTTGTTGGTAGTTTCTGTATTCATCGGAGGGAATACTTTTTAAATCTTATCACTTTTCTATCTTAGAGTACTTGATCTTTCTATATTCTATCTGTCATTTTAACCATATATTTCGCCTTGCTGACCGATACGGCTCTTAATGATATAATAAAAGTTATATTTTAATTATAATTCTCCTTGTGCACCTTACCAGTACAACCCCATTCTCTTCCTTCTTTAACATGTGGTACTTATTGGTTGTCTTAGGTAACACCCCCAGAATTCATGTATATTAAATCAAAATGATTTTGGGGTCCATGTGAGTGATTTATTTCACTTGATTAGTCTATAAATTAGAGTGCAGATTTTTTCCCCAATTCTTGTTGCCAGGTAAAAAAGTCAACAAGCATTTTTCTTTTCTTTTTTGTTGTGTATGTCGACATAAATGTAAAAATAAGATTTTAAACCTACCGGTAAATCTTTTTCTCGTAGTCCGTAGAGGATGCTGGGACTCCGTAAGGACCATGGGGATAGACGGGCTCCGCAGGAGACATGGGCACTTTAAGAAAGACTTTGACTCTGGGTGTGCACTGGCTCCTCCCTCTATGCCCCTCCTCCAGACCTCAGTTAGAGAAACTGTGCCCAGAGGAGACGGACAGTACAAGGAAAGGATTTTTGTAATCCAAGGGCAAGATTCATATCAGCCACACCAATCACACCGTATAACTTGTGATATACTATCTAGTTAACAGTATGAAGAACAACATATCATCGGCCCAAAACCGATGAAACTATAACATAACCCTTATGTAAGCAATAACTATATACAAGTCTTGCAGAAGTAGTCCGCACTTGGGACGGGCGCCCAGCATCCTCTACGGACTACGAGAAAAAGATTTACCGGTAGGTTTAAAATCTTATTTTCTCTAACGTCCTAGAGGATGCTGGGACTCCGTAAGGACCATGGGGATTATACCAAAGCTCCCAAACAGGCGGGAGAGTGCGGATGACTCTGCAGCACCGATTGAGCAAACAGGAGGTCCTCCTCAGCCAGGGTATCAAACTTATAGAACTTTGCAAAGGTGTTTGACCCCAACCAAGTAGCAGCTCGGCACAGCTGTAGTGCCGAGACCCCTCGGGCAGCCGCCCAAGAAGAGCCCACCTTCCTAGTGGAATGGGCCTTAACCGATTTCGGTAACGGCAATCCTGCCGTAGAATGCGCCTGCTGTTACAGATCCAGCGAGCAATAGTCTTCTTTGAAGCAGGGCCGCCAACCTTGTTGGCTGCATACAGGACAAACAGTGCTTCTGTTTTTCTGATCCTAGCTGTTCTGGCCACGTAAATTTTCAAAGCCCTGACCACATCAAGGGACTCGGAATCCTCCAAGTCACGTGTAGCCACAGGCAGGACAATAGGTTGGTTCATATGAAAGGATGAGACCACCTTAGGTAGGAATTGAGGACGGGCCCGCAACTCCGCTCTATCCATATGGAAAACCAGATAGGGGCTTTTATGTGATAAAGCCGCCAATTCCGAAACTCGCCTAGCCGAAGCCAAGGCTAACAACATGACCACCTTCCAAGTGAGATATTTCAACTCCACTGTTTTAAGTGGTTCAAACCAATGTGACTTAAGGAAACTTAACACCACGTTAAGGTCCCAAGGCGCCACCGGAGGTACAAAAGGAGGCTGAATATGCAGTACTCCCTTCACAAAAGTCTGTACTTCAGGTAAAGAGGCCAATTACTTTTGAAAGAAAATGGATAAGGCCAAAATCTGAACTTTAATGGAGCCTAATTTTAGGCCCAAATTCACTCCATTTTGTAGGAAGTGAAGAAAACGGCCTAGATGGAATTCTTCCGTAGGAGCATTCCTGGCCTCACACCAAGAAACATATTTTCGTCATATTCTGTGATAATGTTTAGACGTCACGTCCTTCCTAGCCTTTATTAGCATAGGAATGACCTCATCCGGAATACCTTTTTCCGCTAGGATCCGGCGTTCAACCGCCATGCCGTTAAACGCAGCCGCGGTAAGTCTTGGAACAGACAGGGACCTTGTTGTAACAGGTCCTGCCTTAGAGGAAGAGGCCACAGATCTTCTGTGAGCATTTCTTGCAGATCCGGATACCAGGTCCTTCGTGGCCAATCTGGAACAATGAGAATTGTTCTCACTCCTCTGTTTCTTATTATCCTCAACACCTTGGGTATGAGAGGAAGAGGAGGAAACACATATACCGACTGGAACAACCATGGTGTCACTAGGGCGTCCACAGCTACCGCCTGAGGGTCTCTTGACCTGGCGCAATACCTTTTGTAGCTTTTTGTTGAGACGGGATGCCATCATGTCTATTTGGGGTAGTCCCCACCGACTTGCAATCTGCGCGAAGACTTCCTGATGAAGTCCCCACTCTCCCGGATGCAGATCGTGTCTGCTGAGGAAGTCTGCTTCCCAGTTGTCCACTCCCGGAATGAACACTGCTGACAGAGCGCTTACACGATTCTCCGCCCAGCAAAGAATTCTGGTGGCTTCCGCCATTGCCACTCTGCTCTTTGTGCCGCCTTGGCGGTTTACATGAGCTACTGCGGTGATGCTGTCTGACTGGATCAGAACTGGTCGATTGCGAAGTAAGATCTCCGCTTGACGTAGGGCGTTGTATATGGCCCTTAGTTCCAGGATGTTGATGTGAAGACAAGTCTCTTGACTTGACCAAAGTCCTTGGAAATTTCTTCCCTGTGTGACTGCTCCCCAACCTCGGAGGGTCGCGTCCGTGGTCACCAGGATCCAGTCCTGAATGCCGAACCTGCGGCCCTCTAGAAGGTGAGCAATGTTTAGCCACCACTGGAGAGATACTCTGGCCCTGGGGGACAGGATGATCCGCTGATGCAATTGCAGATGCAACCCAGACCATTTGTCCAATAGGTCCCATTGGAAGGTCCTTGCATGGAATCTGCCATATGGAATAGCTTCGTATGTTGCCACCATCTTTCCCAGAACTTGAGTGCAATGATGTACTGACACTTGTTTTGGTTTCAACAGGTTCATGACTAGAGTCATGAGTTCCTGCGCTTTTTCCTTCGGAAGAAAAACCCTTTTCTGGTCTGTGTCCAGAATCATGCCCAAGAAGGGCCGACGAGTTGTAGGATTCAGCTGCGACTTTGGAATACTGAGAATCCAACCGTGCCGCTGTAACACATTCAGTGAAAGTGATATGCTGTTCAGCAACTTCTCCCGTGATCTCGCTTTTATGAGGAGATCGTCCAAGTATGGGATAATTGTGACACCCTGCTTGCGCAGGAGCACCATCATTTCCGCCATTACCTTGGTGAAAATTCTCGGGGCCGTGGAAAGCCCAAACGGCAACGTCTGAAATTGGTAATGACAATCCTGTACCGCAAATCTCAGGTACGCCTGATGAGGAGGAAATATGGGGACATGCAGGTATGCATCCTTTATGTCCAGAGATACCAAAAAATCTCCCCCTTCTAGGCTGGCGATGACCGCCCTGAGCGATTCCATTTTGAACTTGAACCGTTTTAAGTAAAGGTTCAGGGATTTTAAATTTAAAATGGGTCTGACCGAACCGTCCGGCATCGGAACCACAAACAGAGTTGAGTAGTACCCCTGCCCTCTTTGAAGCAGGGGAACCTCTACCACCACTTGTTGAAGACACAATTTGTGAATCGCATGTAACACTATCTCCCTTTCCAGGGGTTGTTTCGGTAGGGCCGATTTGAAAAACCGGCGAGGAGGCACTTATTCGAATTCCAGCTTGTAACCCTGGGAAACTATTTCTATTGCCCATGGATCCACCTGTGAGTGGACCCAGACGTGGCTGAACAGTCGAAGACGTGCCCCCACAGGAGATGACTCCCTCAGGGGAGCCCCAGCGTCATGCGGTGGATTTTGCAGAGGCCGGGGAGGACTTCTGTTCCTGGGAACTAGCTGTGTTATGCAGCTTTTTCCCTCTGCCCTTACCACGTGCTCTCTTGCTTTTATTGCAACGAAAGGACTGCATTTGATAATGAGGCGCTTTCTTAGATTGTGAGGGAATATATGGCAAAAAAAATTGATTTACCTGCTGTAGCCGTGGAGACGAGGTCCAAGAGTCCCTCTCCAAACAATTCCTCACCCTTGTAAGGCAACAACTCCATATGTCTCTTGGAGTCGGCATCACCAGTCCACTGTCGGGTCCATAAGACACGCCAAGCAGAAATAGACATAGCGTTTATCCTGGAGCCCAGTAAACTAATGTCTCTTTGAGCATCCCTCATATACAAGACCGCATCTTTTATATGCCCTAGGGTCAATAAAATGGTATCCTTATCAAGAGTCTCAATATCCGTTGATAAGGAATCTGTCCATGCTGCTACAGCACTACAAACCCAGGCCGACGCAATAGCCGGTCTGAGTAACGTACCAGAATGTGTGTAAATGGACTTCAGGGTAACCTCCTGCTTGCGGTCAGCAGGATCCTTGAGGGTAGCCGTATCTTGGGATGGAAGCGCTATCTTTTTTGATAAGCGCGTCAAGGCCTTGTCCACCCTAGGGGAGGATTCCCACCGTATCCTGTCCTGCGACGGGAAAGGATACGCTGTTAGGATCCTTTTGGGAATCTGCAGTTTTTTGTCTGGAGTTTCCCACGCTCTTTCACATACTTCGTTCAGCTCATGTGAGGAGGGAAAGGAGACCTCAGGTTTCTTTCCTTTATACATGTGTACCCTCGTGTCAGGGACAGGGGGTTCCTCAGTGATATGCAACACATCTTTTATTGCGATAATCATATATCGAATACCTTTAGCCACCTTTGGCTGTAATTTTGTATCATCATAATCGACACTGGAGTCTGAATCCGTGTCGATATCTGTGCCAACTATTTGGGATAGTGGGCGCTTCTGAGACCCCGAAGGTCCCGGCGACATAGGGACAGGCATGGGTTGACTCCCTGACTGTGCCCCAGCTTCGGGTTTGTCTAGCCTTTTGTGCAATAAATTAACATTTGCACTTAAAACATTCCACATATCCATTCAGTCCGGCGTCGGCACCGCCGACGGAGACCTAACATTCATAAACTCCCCCTCCTCCTTAGGTGAGCCCTCAACCTCAGACATGTCGACAGACTCGACACACACGTACCGACACACCACACATGCACAGGGAAGCTCTTTTCTGAAGACAGGTTCCCCACCAGGCCCTTTGGAGAGACAGAGAGAGAGAGTATGCCAGCACACACCCCAGCGCTATATGACCCAGGAATAACACAGTAAATTAATGTTTACCCAGCAGTGCTGTTTTATGTATCTGCGCCAATTATGTGCCCCCCCCCCCCCCCTCTACTTTAAAACCCTCTGTCACCATGTGTCAAGCAGGGGAGAGTCCGGGGAGCTTCCTCTCAGCGGTGCTGTCGAGAAAAATGGCGCTGGTGAGTGCTGAGGGAGAAGCCCCGCCCCCTCGGCGGCGGGCTTCTGTCCCGCTCAATTTTTTCAATACATGGTGGGGGCTCTTTTTATACATGTACAGTGCCCAGCTGTACATGTATATATACATCTGTGCCATAAGAGAGGTTTATATTGCTGCCCAGGGCGCCCCCTGCGCCCTGCACCCTTACAGTGACCGGAGTGTGTGAGGTGAAGGGGAGCAATGGCGCACAGCTGCAGTGCTGTGCATTACCTCAGTGAAGATCCAAGTGTCTTCTGCCGCCTCAGATGGGTCTTATCCTCACATACTCAACCGGCTTCTTTCTTCCGGCTCTGCGAGGAGGACGGCGGCGCGTCTCTGGGACGGACGGCGAGGGTGAGACCTGCGTACCGATCCCTCTGGAGCTAATGGTGTCCAGTAGCCTAAGAAACAGAGCCCTGAACTCAGAGAAGTGGGTCTGTTTCTCTCTCCTCAGTCCCTCGATGCAGGGAGTCTGTTGCCATCAGGCTCCCTGAAAATAAAAAAACCTAACAAAAATGCTTTCTTACAGGAAACTCAGGAGAGCTCCTGAAATGCACCCAGTCTCCGCTGGGCACAGTATCAAACTGAGGTCTGGAGGAGGGGCATAGAGGGAGAAGCCAGTGCACACCCAGAGTCAAAGTCTTTCTTAAAGTGCCCATGTCTCCTGCGGAGCCCGTCTATCCCCATGGTCCTTACGGAGTCCCAGCATCCTCTAGGACGTTAGAGAAAAAAGAATATTATATTATATTCACTGTACTATAGGTAGCAACAGTGTATCTCTTGTAGTAATAAACAGAGTGTCTGTTTATTACTACAAGAGATACATTGTTGCTACCTATAGTACAGTGAATAAGGACATTCAGTGCTCTTAATCAGTGTGGTTCGAGTATATCAATGTATTCCTTGAATTCATATGGTATTTTAAATGTATTATTGTTATATATTGATTGAAGTAAATTTTATAAATTTGGAAGCAAGTTCTATGTGTGTTAATGTTGAGTAAAAGCAAACACAATTATATATTAAATATATACAATTTATTTACATAGTACATCAAGCGCAATATAATATTCTTTTTTTATATTTATTGTTTTCTGGGGATTTTGCTAATCCTCTGTTATGTGCAGCTGATGTCTATTGGATAATTATAGATTTTTATGCTAATGCTAGTAATAGCCCTACTCCCAGCATATAAGCATGCGTCTGAATATGCAAGGACTGCAAGATGTGTGTGCATCTTTAGATGCTACCATCGGGCATGTGCCCCATGCTAGGTGCACAAGCTCCATCTGAGTATGGTCTCCAATGCAAGCAATTAAGCATTTAAGTTTGCAGACAGTTATGCAACACTCCCATAACATGCACCTAATACAGGGGGTCATTCTGACCTGTTCGCACGCAGCTGTTTGTCGCTGCGGTGCGAACGGTTCCGGAATGCGCATGCGCGGCGACCACAATGCACGTGCGCGACGTTGCGAACTACGAAGAAAGCGGTCGCAGAGCCGACCGCAAGAAGATTGACAGGAAGAAGGAGTTCCTGGCGGATCCGGACCGTTGGCTGGCGTTTTCGTGGAGTGGTAAGGAAAACGCAGGTGTGTCCAGGAGGGCGGATGTCTGACATCAAAGCCGGCCCCAGCATCGCTGAGATCGTCGCACAGGGTAAGTATGTCCAGGGCTAGTCTTTAATACACTCCCCCATAGATGTGAACTAGTTGATCGCAGCAGCAGCAAAAAGTTGCTGGCTGCGATCGACTCGGAATGACCCCCACAGTGCAGCTCCATGCGTCTGACTAGCCACCTCCCAGTCACAGGACAGGAACGCACAATACTATTACATTTCTGGGACCAATCACTACTGCAACTGTATAACTCCCAACAGTCCCAATTCCAGTGGGATCATCCCGCTATTCAAACACTGTCCCGCTGTCCCACCCGTGGGCAGCAGTGTTCTGCAGGTGGGGGGAGGGCAGGTTGGGAGAGCCTGTGATCCCCGCTGCTCTGCTAGTGATAACTGAATAAATGCTGTGCACATGTGCACAGCATGAAACAGTGCAGGGAGGTGAGCGGGGGCAGCTCGGGGAGCCCTGGGCACTCCCCCACAATGACGATAACGGGGTTTTGCGGCGAGGCCACACCCCCTCTATTCAAGACCATGCTTCCTCTATTTAAAACCACAGAACCTTTATGGGCATGGGCGAGCCCCTGGCGCACGAGGTCCCAATTTCATAGCTTGAGGTATGCAACTCTGTGTGCACTCACAGTAAGGTGCATTCACTGTGCGACCTCATAGCAACTACTAGACACATGAGCAGTGGAAAGTATTCAAATACGCCGCTCAGTAGCACCACTACACCAGGTAGAGCCCCTTTTACACCTTACGGCGGACAGATTCCCCTTTTTACACATTACGGCAGACAGCGTCCACCTTTTACACATTACGGCAGACAGCGTACCCTTTTTACACATTACTGCAGACAGATTCCCCTTTTTACACATTACGGCAGACAGCGTCCCCTTTTTTACACATTACGGCAGACAGCGTCCCCTTTTTTACACATTACGGCAGACAGCGTCCCCTTTTTTACACATTACGGCAGACAGCCTCCACCTTTTACACATTACAGCAGACAGCGTACCCTTTTTACACATAACTGCAGACAGATTCCCCTTTTTACACATTACGGCAGACAGCGTCCCCCTTTTTACACATTACAGCAGAGTCCCCTTTTTTGCACATTACGGCAGACAGCGTCCCCTTTTTTACACATTACGGCAGACCGTCCCCTTTTTTACACATTACGGCAGACAGCGTCCCCTTTTTACAGATAACGGCAGACAGCGTCCCCTTTTTTACAGATAACGGCAGACAGCGTCCCCATTTTACACATTACGGCAGAAAGCGTTCCCTTTTTACACATTACGGCAGACAGCGTCCCCCTTTTTACACATTATGGCAGACAGTGTCCCCTTTTTACACATAACTGCAGATAGCGTCCCCTTTTTACACATTATGGCAGACAGCGTTCCCCTTTTTACACATTACGGCAGATGTTCAAAGCAGTGTCGGGATTCCGGCGTCGGGATTTCGACTGCTGGGATCCTGACCTGATCCCATACACATACACATACACATACACACACATATATATGTACGTGTATGTGTATATATATATATATATATATATAGCTCAAAAAAATAAAGGGAACACTTAAACAACACAATGTAACTCCAAGTCAATCACACTTCTGTGAAATCAAACTTTCCACTTAGGAAGCAACACTGATTGACAATCAATTTTACATGCTGTTGTGCAAATGGAATAGACAACAGGTGGAAATTATAGGCAATTAGCAAGACACCCCCAACAAAGGAGTTGTTCTGCAGGTGGTGACCACAGACCACTTCTCAGCTCCTATGCTTTCTGGCTGATTTGGTCACTTTTGAAAGCTGGCGGTGCTTTCACTCTAGTGGTAGCATGAGACGGAGTCTACAACCCACACAAGTGGCTCAGGTAGTGCAGCTCATCCAGGATGCACATCAATGCGAGCTGTGGCAAGAAGGTTTGCTGTGTCTGTCAGCGTAGTGTCCAGAGCATGGAGGCGCTACCAGGAGACAAGCCAGTACATCAGGAGACATGGAGGAGGCCATAGGAGGGCAACAACCCAGCAGCAGGACCGCTACATCCGCCATTGTGCAAGGAGGAACAGGAGGAGCACTGCCAGAGCCCTGCAAAATGACCTCCAGCAAGCCACAAATGTGCATGTGTCTACTCAAACGATCAGAAACAGACTCCATGAGGGTGGTATGAGGGCCCGACGTCCACAGGTGGGGGTTGTGCTTACAGCCCAACACCGTGCAGGACGTTTGGCATTTGCCAGAGAACACCAAGATTGGCAAATTCGCCACTGGCACCCTGTGCTCTTCACAGATGAAAGCAGGTTCTCACTGAGCACATGTGACAGACGTGACAGAGTCTGGAGATGCCAAGGAGAATGTTCTGCTGCCTGCAACATCCTCCAGCATGACCGGTTTGGCAGTGGGTCAGTAATGGTGTGGGGTGGCATTTCTTTGGGGGGCTGCACAGCCCTCCATGTGCTCGCCAGAGGTAGCCTGACTGCCATTAGGTACCGAGATGAGATCCTCAGACCCCTTGTGAGACGATATTCTGGTGCGGTTGGCCCTGGGTTCCTCCTAATGCAAGACAATGCTAGACCTCATGTGGCTGGAGTGTGTCAGCAGTTCCTGCAAGACGAAGGCATTGATGCTATGGACTGGCCCGCCCGTTCCCCAGACCTGAATCCAATTGATCACATCTGGGACATCATGTCTCGTTCCATCCACCAACGCCACGTTGCACCACAGACTGTCCAGGAGTTGGCGGATGCTTTAGTCCAGGTCTGGGAGGAGATCCCTCAGGAGACCATCCGCCACCTCATCAAGAGCATGCCTAGGCGTTGTAGGGAGGTCATACAGGCACGTGGAGGCCACACACACTACTGAGCCTAATTTTGACTTGTTTTAAGGACATTACATCAAAGTTGGATCAGCCTGTAGTGTGTTTTTCCACTTTAATTTTGAGTGTGACTCCATATCCAGACCTCCATGGGTTAATAAATTTGATTTCCATTGATCATTTTTGTGTGATTTTGTTGTCAGCACATTCAACTATGTAAAGAACAAAGTATTTAATAATAATGGGGGTCATTCCGAGTTGTTAGCTCGTTATTTTTTTGTCGCAACGGAGCGAATAGTCGCTAATGCGCATGCGCAATGTCCGCAGTGCGACTGCGCCAAGTAAATTTGCTATGCAGTTAGGAATTTTACTCACGGCATTACGAGGTTTTTTCTTCGTTCTGGTGATCGTAATGTGATTGACAGGAAGTGGGTGTTTCTGGGCGGAAACTGGCCGTTTTATGGGAGTGTGTGAAAAAACGCTACAGTTTCTGGGAAAAACGCGGGAGTGGCTGGAGAAACGGAGGAGTGTCTGGGCGAAAGCTGGGTGTGTTTGTGACATCAAACCAGGTACGACAAGCACTGAACTGATCGCAGATGCCGAGTAAGTGTGGAGCTACTCAGAAACTGCTAAGAAGTGTCTATTCGCAATTCTGCTAATCTTTCGTTCGCAATTTTAATATGCTAAGATTCACTCCCAGTAGGCGGCGGCTTAGCGTGTGCAAAGCTGCTAAAAGCAGCTTGCGAGCGAACAACTCGGAATGACCCCCAATATTTCATTCATTCAGATCTAGGATGTGTTATTTTAGTGTTCCCTTTACTTTTTTGAGCAGTGTATATGTATACACACACACACACACACACACACACACACACACACACACACACACACACACACACACACGTATAAACACATTTTATATATATATATATATACACACATACTATATATATATATATATATATATATACACAGACACACACTTTTTATTTATATATATATATATATATATACACACACACACACACACACACACACACACACACACACACACACACACACACACACACACACACACAGTCACTACTAACAGCACCGTCCAGCACAAACTCCACATGTTGCCAGGGAATTCCTCCTTCCAGCCTGCGTGCTCAGCCAGTCACTGATCCGCAGGCTGGAGCATGACTTCCTCCCATTGGGAGGATGAGACGTCACTCAGCATGCTCTGCAGCGCCAGCGGCTGCAAAGAGCATGAGGGCGGGTCCGGGCTGTCAGTGGGGAAGGAAGGGCAATGCAGCGCATTTCAGTGCCGAGGATCGAGTTAGAGATCCGATCTCCGGCGGGTGGCGGGAGCCCTTTTCTGACAGCCGGCTCTGGGGGAAATATGCGCTCTAACTAGGGGTGCACTGTGGGCAATGCCCCTTCTGCACACACCTAGTTATAACTAGAGATGAGCGCCTGAAATTTTTCGGGTTTTGTGTTTTGGTTTTGGGTTCGGTTCCGCGGCCGTGTTTTGGGTTCGAACGCGTTTTGGCAAAACCTCACCGAATTATTTTTGTCGGATTCGGGTGTGTTTTGGATTCGGGTGTTTTTTTCCAAAAACACTAAAAAACAGCTTAAATCATAGAATTTGGGGGTCATTTTGATCCCAAAGTATTATTAACCTCAAAAACCATAATTTACACTCATTTTCAGTCTATTCTGAATACCTCACACCTCACAATATTATTTTTAGTCCTAAAATTTGCACCGAGGTCGCTGTGTGAGTAAGATAAGCGACCCTAGTGGCCGACACAAACACCGGGCCCATCTAGGAGTGGCACTGCAGTGTCACGCAGGATGTCCCTTCCAAAAAACCCTCCCCAAACAGCACATGACGCAAAGAAAAAAAGAGGCGCAATGAGGTAGCTGTGTGAGTAAGATTAGCGACCCTAGTGGCCGACACAAACACCGGGCCCATCTAGGAGTGGCACTGCAGTGTCACGCAGGATGGCCCTTCCAAAAAACCCTCCCCAAACAGCACATGACGCAAAGAAAAAAAGAGGCGCAATGAGGTAGCTGTGTGAGTAAGATTAGCGACCCTAGTGGCCGACACAAACACCGGGCCCATCTAGGAGTGGCACTGCAGTGTCACGCAGGATGGCCCTTCCAAAAAACCCTCCCCAAACAGCACATGACGCAAAGAAAAAAAGAGGCGCAATGAGGTAGCTGACTGTGTGAGTAAGATTAGCGACCCTAGTGGCCGACACAAACACCGGGCCCATCTAGGAGTGGCACTGCAGTGTCACGCAGGATGTCCCTTCCAAAAAACCCTCCCCAAACAGCACATGACGCAAAGAAAAAAAGAGGCGCAATGAGGTAGCTGTGTGAGTAAGATTAGCGACCCTAGTGGCCGACACAAACACCGGGCCCATCCAATCAGCACATGATGCAAAGAAAAAGAAAAGAAAAAAGAGGTGCAAGATGGAATTATCCTTGGGCCCTCCCACCCACCCTTATGTTGTATAAACAAAACAGGACATGCACACTTTAACCAACCCATCATTTCAGTGACAGGGTCTGCCACACGACTGTGACTGATATGACGGGTTGGTTTGGACCCCCCCCAAAAAAGAAGCAATTAATCTCTCCTTGCACAAACTGGCTCTACAGAGGCAAGATGTCCACCTCATCTTCACCCTCCGATATATCACCGTGTACATCCCCCTCCTCACAGATTATCAATTCGTCCCCACTGGAATCCACCATCTCAGCTCCCTGTGTACTTTGTGGAGGCAATTGCTGCTGGTCAATGTCTCCGCGGAGGAATTGATTATAATTCATTTTAATGAACATCATCTTCTCCACATTTTCTGGATGTAACCTCGTACGCCGATTGCTGACAAGGTGAGCGGCGGCACTAAACACTCTTTCGGAGTACACACTTGTGGGAGGGCAACTTAGGTAGAATAAAGCCAGTTTGTGCAAGGGCCTCCAAATTGCCTCTTTTTCCTGCCAGTATAAGTACGGACTGTGTGACGTGCCTACTTGGATGCGGTCACTCATATAATCCTCCACCATTCTATCAATGTTGAGAGAATCATATGCAGTGACAGTAGACGACATGTCCGTAATCGTTGGCAGGTCCTTCAGTCCGGACCAGATGTCAGCATCAGCAGTCGCTCCAGACTGCCCTGCATCACCGCCAGCGGGTGGGCTCGGAATTCTGAGCCTTTTCCTCGCACCCCCAGTTGCGGGAGAATGTGAAGGAGGAGATGTTGACAGGTCGCGTTCCGCTTGACTTGACAATTTTGTCACCAGCAGGTCTTTCAACCCCAGCAGACCTGTGTCTGCCGGAAAGAGAGATCCAAGGTAGGCTTTAAATCTAGGATCGAGCACGGTGGCCAAAATGTAGTGCTCTGATTTCAACAGATTGACCACCCGTGAATCCTTGTTAAGCGAATTAAGGGCTGCATCCACAAGTCCCACATGCCTAGCGGAATCGCTCCGTGTTAGCTCCTTCTTCAATGCCTCCAGCTTCTTCTGCAAAAGCCTGATGAGGGGAATGACCTGACTCAGGCTGGCAGTGTCTGAACTGACTTCACGTGTGGCAAGTTCAAAGGGCATCAGAACCTTGCACAACGTTGAAATCATTCTCCACTGCACTTGAGACAGGTGCATTCCATCTCCTATATCGTGCTCAATTGTATAGGCTTGAATGGCCTTTTGCTGCTCCTCCAACCTCTGAAGCATATAGAGGGTTGAATTCCACCTCGTTACCACTTCTTGCTTCAGATGATGGCAGGGCAGGTTCAGTAGTTTTTGGTGGTGCTCCAGTCTTCTGTACGTGGTGCCTGTACGCCGAAAGTGTCCCGCAATTTTTCTGGCCACCGACAGCATCTCTTGCACGCCCCTGTCGTTTTTTAAAAAATTCTGCACCACCAAATTCAAGGTATGTGCAAAACATGGGACGTGCTGGAATTTGCCCATATTTAATGCACACACAATATTGCTGGCGTTGTCCGATGCCACAAATCCACAGGAGAGTCCAATTGGGGTAAGCCATTCCGCGATGATCTTCCTCAGTTGCCGTAAGAGGTTTTCAGCTGTGTGCGTATTCTGGAAAGCGGTGATACAAAGCGTAGCCTGCCTAGGAAAGAGTTGGCGTTTGCGAGATGCTGCTACTGGTGCCGCCGCTGCTGTTCTTGCGGCGGGAGTCCATACATCTACCCAGTGGGCTGTCACAGTCATATAGTCCTGACCCTGCCCTGCTCCACTTGTCCACATGTCCGTGGTTAAGTGGACATTGGGTACAACTGCATTTTTTAGGAGACTGGTGAGTCTTTTTCTGACGTCCGTGTACATTCTCGGTATCGCCTGCCTAGAGAAGTGGAACCTAGATGGTATTTGGTAACGGGGGCACACTGCCTCAATAAATTGTCTAGTTCCCTGTGAACTAACGGCGGATACCGGACGCACGTCTAACACCAACATAGTTGTCAAGGACTCAGTTATCCGCTTTGCAGTAGGATGACTGCTGTGATATTTCATCTTCCTCGCAAAGGACTGTTGAACAGTCAATTGCTTACTGGAAGTAGTACAAGTGGGCTTACGACTTCCCCTCTGGGATGACCATCGACTCCCAGCGGCAACAACAGCAGCGCCAGCAGCAGTAGGCGTTACACGCAAGGATGCATCGGAGGAATCCCAGGCAGGAGAGGACTCGTCAGACTTGCCAGTGACATGGCCTGCAGTACTATTGGCATTCCTGGGGAAGGAGGAAATTGACACTGAGGGAGTTGGTGGGGTGGTTTGCGTGAGCTTGGTTACAAGAGGAAGGGATTTACTGGTCAGTGGACTGCTTCCGCTGTCACCCAAAGTTTTTGAACTTGTCACTGACTTATTATGAATGCGCTGCAGGTGACGTATAAGGGAGGATGTTCCGAGGTGGTTAACGTCCTTACCCCTACTTATTACAGCTTGACAAAGGGAACACACGGCTTGACACCTGTTGTCCGCATTTCTGGTGAAATACCTCCACACCGAAGAGCTGATTTTTTTGGTATTTTCACCTGGCATGTCAACGGCCATATTCCTCCCACGGACAACAGGTGTCTCCCCGGGTGCCTGACTTAAACAAACCACCTCACCATCAGAATCCTCCTGGTCAATTTCCTCCCCAGCGCCAGCAACACCCATATCCTCCTCATCCTGGTGTACTTCAACACTGACATCTTCAATCTGACTATCAGGAACTGGACTGCGGGTGCTCCTTCCAGCACTTGCAGGGGGCATGCAAATAGTGGAAGGCGCATGCTCTTCACGTCCAGTGTTGGGAAGGTCAGGCATCGCAAACGACACAATTGGACTCTCCTTGTGGATTTGGGATTTCAAAGAACGCACAGTTCTTTGCGGTGCTTTTGCCAGCTTGAGTCTTTTCAGTTTTCTAGCGAGAGGCTGAGTGCTTCCATCCTCATGTGAAGCTGAACCACTAGCCATGAACATAGGCCAGGGCCTCAGCCGTTCCTTGCCACTCCGTGTGGTAAATGGCATATTGGCAAGTTTACGCTTCTCCTCCGACAATTTTATTTTAGGTTTTGGAGTCCTTTTTTTTCTGATATTTGGTGTTTTGGATTTGACATGCTCTGTACTATGACATTGGGCATCGGCCTTGGCAGACGACGTTGCTGGCATTTCATCGTCTCGGCCATGACTAGTGGCAGCAGCTTCAGCACGAGGTGGAAGTGGATCTTGATCTTTCCCTAATTTTGGAACCTCAACTTTTTTGTTCTCCATATTTTATAGGCAGAACTAAAAGGCACCTCAGGTAAACAATGGAGATGGATGGATTGGATACTAGTATACAATTATGGACGGACTGCCACGGTTAGGTGGTATAAAAAAACCACGGTTAGGTGGTATATATTATAATAATAATACAATTATGGATGGACGGACTGCCTGCCGACTGCCGACACAGAGGTAGCCACAGCCGTGAACTACCGCACTGTACACTGGTTGATAAAGAGATAGTAGTATACTCGTAACAACTAGTATGACACTATGACGACGGTATAAAGAATGAAAAAAAAACCACGGTTAGGTGGTATATATTATAATAATAATACAATTATGGATGGACGGACTGCCTGCCGACTGCCGACACAGAGGTAGCCACAGCCGTGAACTACCGCACTGTACACTGGTTGATAAAGAGATAGTAGTATACTCGTAACAACTAGTATGACACTATGACGACGGTATAAAGAATGAAAAAAAAACCACGGTTAGGTGGTATATATTATAATAATAATACAATTATGGATGGACGGACTGCCTGCCGACTGCCGACACAGAGGTAGCCACAGCCGTGAACTACCGCACTGTACACTGGTTGATAAAGAGATAGTAGTATACTCGTAACAACTAGTATGACACTATGACGACGGTATAAAGAATGAAAAAAAAACCACGGTTAGGTGGTATATATTATAATAATAATACAATTATGGATGGACGGACTGCCTGCCGACTGCCGACACAGAGGTAGCCACAGCCGTGAACTACCGCACTGTACACTGGTTGATAAAGAGATAGTAGTATACTCGTAACAACTAGTATGACACTATGACGACGGTATAAAGAATGAAAAAAAAACCACGGTTAGGTGGTATATATTATAATAATAATACAATTATGGATGGACGGACTGCCTGCCGACTGCCGACACAGAGGTAGCCACAGCCGTGAACTACCGCACTGTACACTGGTTGATAAAGAGATAGTAGTATACTCGTAACAACTAGTATGACACTATGACGACGGTATAAAGAATGAAAAAAAAACCACGGTTAGGTGGTATATATTATAATAATAATACAATTATGGATGGACGGACTGCCTGCCGACTGCCGACACAGAGGTAGCCACAGCCGTGAACTACCGCACTGTACACTGGTTGATAAAGAGATAGTAGTATACTCGTAACAACTAGTATGACACTATGACGACGGTATAAAGAATGCAAAAAAAACCACAGTTAGGTGGTATATATTATAATAATAATACAATTATGGATGGACGGACTGCCTGCCGACTGCCGACACAGAGGTAGCCACAGCCGTGAACAACCGCACTGTACACTGGTTGATAAAGAGATAGTAGTATACTCGTAACAACTAGTATGACACTATGACGGTATAAAGAATGAAAAAAAAACCACGGTTAGGTGGTATATATTATAATAATAATACAATTATGGATGGACGGACTGCCTGCCGACTGCCGACACAGAGGTAGCCACAGCCGTGAACTACCGCACTGTACACTGGTTGATAAAGAGATAGTAGTATACTCGTAACAATTAGGATGACACTATGACGGTATAAAGAATGAAAAAAAAACCACGGTTAGGTGGTAGGTATATAATAATAAATAATACAATTCTGGTCGGACGGACTGCCTGCCGTGTGCCGACACAGAGGTAGCCACAGCCGTGAACTACCGCACTGTACACTGGTTGATAAAGAGATAGTAGTATACTCGTAACAATTAGGATGACACTATGACGGTATAAAGAATGAAAAAAAAACCACGGTTAGGTGGTAGGTATATAATAATAAATAATACAATTCTGGTCGGACGGACTGCCTGCCGTGTGCCGACACAGAGGTAGCCACAGCCGTGAACTACCGCACTGTACACTGGTTGATAAAGAGATAGTAGTATACTCGTAACAATTAGGATGACACTATGACGGTATAAAGAATGAAAAAAAAACCACGGTTAGGTGGTAGGTATATAATAATAAATAATACAATTCTGGTCGGACGGACTGCCTGCCGTGTGCCGACACAGAGGTAGCCACAGCCGTGAACTACCGCACTGTACACTGGTTGATAAAGAGATAGTAGTATACTCGTAACAATTAGGATGACACTATGACGGTATAAAGAATGAAAAAAAAACCACGGTTAGGTGGTAGGTATATAATAATAAATAATACAATTCTGGTCGGACGGACTGCCTGCCGTGTGCCGACACAGAGGTAGCCACAGCCGTGAACTACCGCACTGTACACTGGTTGATAAAGAGATAGTAGTATACTCGTAACAATTAGGATGACACTATGACGGTATAAAGAATGAAAAAAAAACCACGGTTAGGTGGTAGGTATATAATAATAAATAATACAATTCTGGTCGGACGGACTGCCTGCCGTGTGCCGACACAGAGGTAGCCACAGCCGTGAACTACCGCACTGTACACTGGTTGATAAAGAGATAGTAGTATACTCGTAACAATTAGGATGACACTATGACGGTATAAAGAATGAAAAAAAAACCACGGTTAGGTGGTAGGTATATAATAATAAATAATACAATTCTGGTCGGACGGACTGCCTGCCGTGTGCCGACACAGAGGTAGCCACAGCCGTGAACTACCGCACTGTACACTGGTTGATAAAGAGATAGTAGTATACTCGTAACAATTAGGATGACACTATGACGGTATAAAGAATGAAAAAAAAACCACGGTTAGGTGGTAGGTATATAATAATAAATAATACAATTCTGGTCGGACGGACTGCCTGCCGTGTGCCGACACAGAGGTAGCCACAGCCGTGAACTACCGCACTGTACTGTGTCTGCTGCTAATATAGACTGGTTGATATTTAAAGAGATATTAGTAGTATACAACAATACTATACTGGTGGTCAGGCACTGGTCACCACTCCTGCAGCAAAAGTGTGCACTGTTAATTAATATAATTGTACTCCTGGCTCCTGCTAACAACCTGCAGTGCTCCCCAGTCTCCCCCACAATTAATTATAAGCTTTTAATTTATACATTGATGACTGTGCAGCACACTGGGCTGAGCTGAGTGCACACAGACTGAGTCACACTGTGTGACTGACTGTGCTGTGTATCGTTTTTTTTTTCAGGCAGAGAACGGATATAGCAGAGAGAAGTGAACGGATATATTATATTAAATAAAAGTTAACTAGCAACTGCACTGGTCACTGACTGTGGTAAACTAACTCTGTCTGCGACTCTGCACAATCTCTCTCTATCTAATCTATCTATCTCTATTCTAATGGAGAGGACGCCAGACACGTCCTCTCCCTATCAATCTCAATGCACGAGTGAAAATGGCGGCGACGCGCGGCTCCTTATATAGAATCCGAGTCTCGCGATAGAATCCGAGCCTCGCGAGAATCCGACAGCGTCATGATGACGTTCGGGCGCGCTCGGGTTAACCGAGCAAGGCGGGAAGATCCGAGTCGCTCGGACCCGTGGAAAAAAAAGTGAAGTTCGTGCGGGTTCGGATTCAAAGAAACCGAACCCGCTCATCTCTAGTTATAACGCGGGTAACACATATGCTGAATTGTGCACTTGTCTGCAGCCAGTCCACTCCTATTTGTATGCTTGCTTTCATAGCTGTCATCATTATCAGTGCATTTTCACCAGACCTATCCCTAGTGCAAAGGATCCATCAGAAAACAGGCATAACTATACTCTGCAGTCGCCAATTTCATCAACACGGTGTCTCTGAATTCCCTGTTACAGCCACAGCTCTAACTAAGGGTGGACAAGTGGTGCAGCTGCCCAGGACACAGATTCTATCAGGTGGCACTGGCGCTGCCTGTATTTTGCATGCAGGGTGCTTGAGATGGTACCCCTTAGCCTAGAAAGCTGGAAGGCCCTTTGGATTCTCTGGACACTCAGCTACTCTTGTGCTACTACTCTTATGATGTAACATGGTTCGGGGAGGGAAGGGCACAGGATACATTTTCATCCTGCTATGGCCCTGGTTCCATCCCAGTAACGCCTCTTCAGCCACAAGTGGTAATGCTTATGGATTGTGTAGCACTGTGTTACCCTTAGTTGCATGCACTGTTTCCAGAGCAAATGTACTGGCCTACAATCTTCTCAAATAAATGCTGTTACTGGGGCTTATTCAGCATTGTTTGTTAATGCGAACGCATTATACTGAAAACAGAGTCAGTGCGCACGTGCAGGTCCCGTTCTGTGCATGTGTGGGCCAGCCAGTGCGATTGCATCACATTGATGTGAACCCCTCTGCCTGATTGATAGGCAGAGGCATTTACGGGGCGGTCATGGGCGGCAGTGTGGTGTTGCAGGGGCGTGGCGGTAAAAACGGGTTCGGGGCGGCCGTGTGGCATCACACATGGCCGATGCGACGCGGAAATGTCGGCGGCCTGACTTCCTTCACAGCCAGACTGCGCAAGCAGGGGGCTTCCCTTATTCAGCGATTCAGTGGAATTGCGATCGCATCACTGCCCGCCATTAGTGTACTGGATGGCCCCCTGCATGCGATTGCAAACAATTGCTAATTTAGCAAAACTGCAACTGATGCTGAATAGGTTGCATTGTCAGTAGCTATTCTCATATTGGTGGTCATTCCGAGTTGTTCGCTCCCTAGCAGTTTGTAGCAGTCGTACAAACGCTAAGCTGCCGCCCTCTGGGAGTGTATTTTAGCTTAGCAGAAGTGCAAACGAAAGGATCACAGAGCGGCTACAAAAAAATGTGCAGTTTCAGAGCAGCTCCAGACCTACTCAGCGCTTGCGATCACTTCAGACTATTTAGTTCCTGTTTTGAGGTCACGAACACGCCCTGCGTTCACCCAGTCACGCCTGCGTTTTTCCTGGCACGCCTGCGTTTTTTCAAACACTCCCTGAAAACTGTCAGTTGACACCCAGAAACGCCCACTTCATGTCAATCACTCTGCAGCCAGCAGTGCGACTAAAATGCTTCGCAAGACCTTGTGTGAAACTGCATCGGCCGTTGTGAAAGAACGTCGCGTGTGCACATTGCGCCGCATACGCATGCGCAGAAGTGCCGCTTTTTTGCCTGAACGCTGCGCTGCGACCGAAAACAGCTAGCGAACAACTCGGAATGGCCCCCATGATTGGGAAATGTAATTACTTCATGTTAGAACACAATTTGCAGAACTCTACTTAATCCAGGAAGAAAACTAAGCGCTAATCATGGTAGTTTGAATAGGGAGGTTGCTATGATGTATCTGCACATTTACATTGTCAATGTTCTAACGTGCCTTCTTCAAATAAGTTTGAACATGGACAAAACAAATATGGTGCTCACACACAAGTGAAATGCACATAGGAATAGGAATCCTAATCAGAGCAAAGATGCAATGCATACATTGCATCTTTACATTAATTACGCAAATATAAGTCAGTGCTTATAGATATAGAGAATGTGACTCCTCTTACCCTATTGTAAGCTTGCGAGCAGGGCCTTCCTACCTCTGTCTGTCTGTTTTTACCCAGTTTTGTTCTATTACTGTTGTTCTAATTGGAAAGCGCAACGGAATATGCTGCGCTATATAAGAAACTGTTAATAAATAAATATTCTCACATAGTATATAAGCTGGATTCATATTGCTTTCAAGCAGAAAGGCAACTGGAATTCCTCCACAGGACGCTTTCACCTGGTAAATGTAATAACAAGCCACTGGGTGTCACTATAGAGTTCTAGACACTTGTAAGTTCTACACATAGGGGGTCATTCCGAGTTGATCGCTAGCTGCTTAAAAAATGGAACTTATGCACATGCGTATGATGCGCAGTGCCCACGCGCGACGTACTTTCACAAAAGGCGATGCAGTTTTACTCAAGGTCTAGCGATGCTTTTCAGTCGCACTGCTGATCGTTGAGTGATTGACAGGAAGTGGGTGTTTCTGGGTGGTAACTGACCGTTTTCGGGGATTGTGTGTAAAAATGCAGGCGTGCCAGATAAAAACGCAGGAGTGGCTGGGGAAACGGGGGAGTGGCTGGCCGAACGCAGGGCGTGTTTGTGACGTCAAAACAGGAACTCAGCAATCTGAAGTCATCGCAAGGTAGGAGTAGGTCTGCAGCTACTCTGAAACTGCACAATTCTTTTTTAGTAGAAGCGCTGCGATCCTTTCGTTCACACTTCTAAGCTAAGATACACTCCCAGAGGGCGGCGGCTTAGCGTTTGCACTGCTGCTAAAAGCAGCTAGCGAGCGAACAACTCGGAATGAGGGCCAAAATGTATTGTTACTAGAGATGTGCGGCGGGCACTTTTCGTGTTTTGGTTTTGGTCCTAATTTCCCGCTCGTGTTTTGGTTTTGGATTGGTTTTGCCAAAACCACCCTTTCATGTTTTGGTTTTGGTTTTGGATCTGGATGATTTTTGAAAACCCCCCCATAAAAACGGCTAAAATCACAGAATCTGGGGGTAATTTTGATCCTTTGGTATTATTAACCTCAATAACATTCATTTCCACTCATTTCCAGTCTATTCTGAACACCTCACAATATTATTTTTAGACCAAAAGGCTGCACCGAGGTGGCTGTATGTCTAAGCAAAGTGACACAAGTGTGCGGCACAAACACCTGGCCCATCTAGGAGTGGCACTGCAGTTGCAGACAGGATGGCACTTAAAAAAACTAGGCCCCAAACAGCACATCATGCAAAGATGTAAAAGAGGTGCAATGAGGTAGCTGTCTGTGCGGCACAAACACCAGGCCCATCTAGGAGCGGCACTGCAGTCCCACTGCTCTAATGGCAGATACCGGACGCACGTCTAACACCAGCATAGTTTTTATGGCCTCAGTAATCAGCTTTACAACAGGGTATATATACATACATATATATATATATATATATATATATAGATAGATAGATAGATAGATATACACGGCAGTATCACTGGAATTATATGGCAGTACCACTGGACTTATACTGCAGGATCACTGGACAGATACGGCAGTACCGCTAGACATATGCGGCAATATCAGTGGACATATACGGCAGTATCACTGGACTGGATTTATACGCCAGTACCACTATAATTATACGGCAGGATCACTGGAATTATACGGCAGGATCACTGGACTTATACGCCAGTACCACTGGAATTATACGGCAGGATCACTGCAATTATACGGCAGGATCACTGCAATTATACGCCAGTATCATTGGAATTATACGGCAGTACCACTGGACATATACGGCAGTACCACTGGACATATACGGCAGTACCACTGGACATATACGGCAGTACCACTGGACATATACGGCAGTATCACTGGACTGAACTTATACGCCAGTACCACTGTAATTATACGGCAGGATCACTGTAATTATACGGCAGGATCACTGGAATTATACGGCAGGATCACTGGATTTATACGGCAGTGTCGCTGGACATAAACGGCAGTGCCGCTGGACATATACGGCAGGATCACTGGACATATACGGCAGTATCACTGGACTGAACTTATACGCCAGTACCACTGTAATTATACGGCAGGATCACTGTAATTATACGGCAGGATCACTGGAATTATACGGCAGGATCACTGGAATTATACGGCAGGATCACTGGATTTATACGGCAGTGTCGCTGGACATAAACGGCAGTGCCGCTGGACATATACGGCAGGATCACTGGACATATACGGCAGTACCACTGGACATATACGGCAGCACAGGTACACCACCACACACAGCACCACTGCAATGTACTGGACTTATACAGCAGCACTAGACATATTGCAGCAGAGGACACCACCACTGTGACTGGACAGATGCAGCACAAGACACGGACACTAAGAACGGAGACACGTCCTCTCTCTACACTCTCCAATGACGGCAACGCGCGGCTCCTTATATGGAATCCAAACCCAGCGAGAATCCGACAGCGGGATGATGACGTTTTGCCTCGTTCTGGTTTCCAAGTCAGGCGGGAAAACCCGAGCCAAACTCGGATCCGGGCTCGGGTAGTGAAGTCCGGTAGGGTTCGGTTCTCTGAGAACCGAACCCACTCATCTCTAATTGTTACCAATCATTTCAGTAGTATGGGCCTAATTCAGCTTGGATGCTATTAAGACAGAAATTGTGATTTTCTCAATCCTGCTTCTGCTAAAAATCGCATGTAAAGAGCTGCCCAGAGAGGTAAAAAAACACCCACCGATGCAATCGCAAAATTGCGATGCATATGCAGAAATTGAGTACCATTGTCAATTGACCCAGGACTACTCAGAATAATGAGAATGCAGTTGCACCGGCGGTTGCGCAATTGTAACTGACATCAGATACACACCCCAAAAATGGCCATGATCCACCTGCGTTTTCTGTAACGTCCTAGTGGACACTGGGATTGATATTAGTACCATGGGGTATAGATCGGGTCCACTGGAGCCTGGCACCAGTGGCGTAACTACTGCCCCCGCAGCCCTCGCGGTGGCTTGGGGGCGAGGGGCTGCGGGGGCGCCGCCACTGATTTAGAGCAGATTGACATGCGGACGAACGTCCGCTTGTCAATCTGTTGTCACTAGCCCCCCGCTGTGAAGTAGGGACACGGAGGGCACAGCGTGCGCCTCTCCTGTGTCCCTCTGAGTCTCCGGCGTGTCGGGGGGGCGTGTCATATGAAAAGGGGGCGTGGCTTCGCGGAGGACCCGCGATCGCGGGCCACGCCCCCGTTTCGTCACTGAGGGGGCATGCCCAGCGCTCTGTGAGCTGCTGGCATGCCCTCTCTCCCACTGTCTGCGCTGAATAGACGCTGTGCGCATGCGCACAGCGTCTATTCATTACTGCTCTGCTATGCAGAGTAGTGACTGTAGGAGCCTCCCAACTGCCCCCCCCCATCGCGGGACACTGCGGGAGGTATGCATATATGGCACTGGGGGGGCACTGAGGGGGCATATATGGAACAGGGGGGGGGGGCACTGAGGGGGCATATATGGCCTGAGGGGGCATATATGGCACTGGGGTGGCACTGAGGGGCATATATGGCACTGAGGGGGCATATATGGCACTGGGGGGGCACAGAGGGGTCATATATGGCACTGCGGGGGGCACTGAGGGGGCATATATGGCACTGAGGGGGCATATATGGCACTGGGGGGCACTGAGGGCATATATGGCACTGGGGGGCACTGAGGGGGCATAGATGGCACTGAGGGGGCATATATGGCACTGGGGAGGCACTGAGGGGGCATATATGGCACTGAGGGGGCATATATGGCACTGGTGGGGCACTGAGGGGGCATATATGGCACTGGGGGGCACTGATGGGGCATATATGGCACTGGGGGGTACTGAGGGGGCATATATGGCACTGGGGGGCACTGAGGGGGCATATATGGCACTGGGGGGCACTGAGGGGGCATATATGGCACTGGGGGGGCACAGAGGGGTCATATATGGCACTGAGGGGGCATATATGGCACTGCGGGGGGCACTGAGGGGGCATATATGGCACTGAGGGGCACTGAGGGCATATATGGCACTGGGGGGCACTGAGGGGGCATAGATGGCACTGGGGGGCACTGAGGGGGCATATATGGCACTGGGGGGGCACTGAGGGGGCATATATGGCACTGGGGGGTACTGAGGGGGCATATATGGCACTGGGGGGCACTGAGGGGGCATATATGGCACTGGGGAGGCACTGAGGGGGCATATATGGCACTGGGGGGGCACTGAGGGGGCATATATGGCACTGTATGTGTACCTGGCACATGGGGGGCTATATTTGGCACTGGGGGCACGTGAGCACCTGGCATTGTGGGGGAATATCTGGCACTGGGGGCATATGTGGCACTGGGGGGAGAGGCTATATTTGGCACTGGGGGCATGTGAGTACCTGGCACCGTGGGGGAATATCTGGCACTGAGGACATATGTGGCACTGGGAGCACAGCCCTAGCAACAAGCACTACCCCCTAGCAATGAGCATGACACCCAGTGCATGAAACCCCTGGCAACGAGCATGACACCGAGTGCATGAAACACCTGGCAACGAGCATGACACCCTGAGCATGAAAACCCCTGGCACCGTGCATGGAACCAAGAGCATGAAACCCCTGGCAACGAGCAGGTAATTTAAAAGTAATTAGAAGCCTTAATGTAGGACTTAATGTGTAATGGGCATTACGGTGTGTGGCATAATGTATCACGGACATTGCGGTGTGTGTCAGAATGTGTCACAGGCATTACGGTGTGTGGCAAACTATATCACGGGCATTGTGGTATAATGTCTCAGGGGCATTGCAGTGTGGCATAGGGTATAACGGGCATTGCGGTATGTGTCACAGGCATTACGGTGTATGGTATACTAGATCACGGGCATTGTGGTATGTGGTATAATGTCTCAGGGTCATTGCAGTGTGTGGCATAATGTATAATGGGCATTGCGGTGTGTGTCATAATGTATTACGGACATTGCGGTGTGTGGTATACTATATCATGGGCATTGTGGTATGTGGTATAATGTCTCAGGTTCATTGCAGTGTGTGTCATAATGTATCACGGACATTGCGGTGTGTGTCATAATGTATCACGGACATTGCGGTGTGTGGTATACTATATCATGGGCATTGTGGTATGTGCTATAATGTATCAGGGGCATTGCAGTGTGTAGCATAATGTATAACGGGCATTGCGATTCCTGTCATAATGTGTCACAGACATTACGGTGTGTGGCATAATGTGTCGGGGGCATTACGGTGTGTGCATATTGTGTCATGTGCATTATTGTGTGTGGCATAATGTCTGAGGGCCTTTGCAGTATGTGGCATAATGTATACTGGGCATTACTATAAGGAGGAAAAATGACAAATAATGGAAGGGGCATGAATCAGGATTATTTTTCTTTCCTGTGGTGGCTAACGTCTGGGCAAAACTGGTTGCAAAACTGGGGTATAAGGTAGTCTATTCCTGCAATGCCACGCCTCTTTATGCAAAGCCGCGCCCATTTAAACAAAACCACGCCCCTTTTTGGCGCCGCGCGCCTTCGGCGCGCACATGATTATCCCTTTCCTAGTGCCAATTATGGGGGGGGGGGGGCGCCGAAGAATTTTTTGGCTTGGGGGAGAAAAATTTCTAGTTACGCCACTGCCTGGCACTTTAAGAAATTATTAGTGTATGCTGGCTCCTCCCCTCTATACCCCTCCCACAGACTCAGTTTAAAAAAAATGTGCCCAAGGAGTCGGGTGCATTCTTCTGGAGCTCCAGAGAGTTTTCTTCAAAACTTTGAGTTAGTTTGTTATTTTCAGGTAGTACTGGTTGGCAGCCAGTCTACCAACGTCGTGGGACTTAGGGGGGTCCGAACCAATGGTTCGTAATCCCCGCTGACAGGACATTTAACCTCCTGAGGAGCTGTTTCACATACCACACTGTGTGTGCACACGCCGTCAGCATGCCGCCACCCCTAACAGATGCTGAAGTAGACACAGGTGCAGTGAGTGATCACACCGGTTAGTGGGTCCCCATTGACAACTGGCGACATTAAGGGCGCGGCGGTCACAGGCTGCAAGCTGCGGTGCCCGCTGTGGACCCCAAACTGGAGCTAAATAAGGGGGTTATTAAATTTCCTTTCTACACAGTGAAGGGCGCAGAGGTCACGGCTGCAAGCTGCGGTGCCCTCTGTGGACCCCAAACTGGCGCTAAATAAGGGGGTTATTAAACTCCATTGTATATGCATGAAGCCAGTATAATCTTGTGAGGGACCGCGCGCCATTGAAGGGGTGGGCTTCCCAGAGAGCGGGACCAGAGGCTGAAAAGGCGCCAGTTCCTGCTGCTGCGCTGACTGAAAGGCTGCATGTTGGAGCTTGCTCCTCCACAGACCCAACTGTACTGTTAAAGTCAAATATATTACATACACAGCACATGTAAACTCCACACTGATGAGTCGCTATGCTTGCGAATATGCGCAGCGAGCACAGCAATATATAGTAACATATGCATTTACACAGACATGCCACAAAGATATATTCAACACATATTTCATACAGCACATAAATTAAACATATCAAGCACTAGACATTATAAGGTTTTAAATTATATAATGGAGTATAATGTCATGTATGTGTATTGTTGGAGCGGAGCAAGATGGACATGTCGTGCTTGGTGTCAAAGTAATCAGATTAATGAGTGGATTGATTTGATACCGGTGGTTAGATTGTAGCACATTGCAATGAGTAGATATGATTAAATGTAGGAATATGAAGTCACTCTTACTGGAACAAAAGAACATTCCATTTGAAGCATGTGTGGGCGAAAACCAGAGGCCAACCCTTTTGATGTCTTCTTCAAGGCTTGCCTATGAACTGACCAATGACTCATCATGAATGAGAAAGTTCCCTCCCCTGTACCAATAACAGAAGACCCAGTCCCAGACCTGTACACCCTCAATATACACAGTGTATAGCTGATCCCAGAGACAAGGTTTCCTGTTGTTTTGCTGGGTGCTGATCGAGATGGTGTTTTGCTGATACTCTGCTGCTGTGGGCATTGAGGGAGAGCTAAAGATGGAGGAAATGGAGCGAAGTGTGCATAAAGTGCATTGAGGGAGATGGTAATTGTATGCTGGCTGTAATTGTATGGATTCTTGCTTTATATGTAATTATACTCTGTAACTGTATATATATATATATATATATATATATATATATATTGTACATGTGTTATATTGTATGCATACCCTTTTAATAACAGATATATACATCAATGAGCTTTGGAACTCAGACAAACGTGTGCGTGTACTTGTTTTCTCTTAAGGGATGTAGTGTTTGCGATGTACAGCGCACTTTTATCGTATATGGTAATAAGATGCACCTGGCGTCCGCTGCATATATTAACGCTGGCATTTTAGATAATTATTAGAAATAGATCTGACTCTTTCAGTATTACTAATAGTACTGGTACCAGGGGGTTTTATAGTGAGGGGGGAGTATATTCACAGTGGTAACACTGCTGTGGTGTTATAAAAATATGTAGCTATACCAAGCAGAGCACTGCTTTGACCTGAGGTAAAGTTGTGTGCTGGCCCCAATCCTCTCCGTGTCACTCCATTCAGGGTGGTCTGGGGTTGATGTGCTGTTTCACTAACTGTGTTGTCAGTGCACTGTGTTATTAATTAACTCTGTGTTTTCTGCAGTAACAATGTCTGGGAAAAAAAGGTCTGTGTGTACCTCATGTAACACTAAGTGTTCTCTGCCTTCACAGGGTCGCAGCATAAAGGAACCTGAGTGGTTAGAATCATTCAAAACAATGATTAGTAATATTAATACAGAGTTAGCTACTACATAGGCAGACTCTGAAACAATCTGTGAAAAATTTCTTGGCTAAGGCTGCAGACCACAGACAGGCTCCCCAGCCCCCTCAGGTGGTCTGTCATAAATGCACGCTCTCACAGGTGCTCCAGTCAGACTCTGATACTGACATGCAGGAGCTGGATGAGGGAGAGCTGGAGGTGAAAGATGAAAATTCTCTGCCCCTGGGGGTTGAGGCCCTGATTTAGGCTATTAGGGAAGACCTCAACATACCAGATAAGGAGACAGAGCAAGAAGAGGATTTGTTTTTTTTTTTAAATGTGAAAACAAAATCCTCTGCCACCTTCCCTATATCTAAGGAATTAAACTCCTTTTCTAAAGAAGCATGGGTCAATCCTGACAAGAAATGTGTTACCCCTAAACGGTTACTGAATTATTTTCCTTTTCATGCTAAGGATAGGAATGTTTGGGTAAATCTGTGGATACTTCAGCGTCCAGGCTGTCATGTAACATTGTACTGCCTGTACCTGAGGCTATCTCTTGCAAAGACCCAGCTGGCCGCAAAACTGAGACTACACTCAAATCAATTTATACTGCAGTGGGCGTAGCCCAAAGGCCCACTATAGCTTGCGGCTGGATTTCACGGGCCATAATAAATTGGTTGGATAATATAATAAGGGGGTTTGACTCCCTGCATCAGGAGAAGATCATTACACTACTGCAGCATATCCAGTATACTGCAAATTATATAAGTGAGGCCGTTAAAGAATTATGTCTCATCAACGGCCGTACCACAGCTATGGTGGTCTCGGCTCGCAGAGCTTTGTGGCTGCGTCAATGATCAGCGGAAGCTGATTCCAAAAAGGGTGGAGAATCTTTTTACAATGGATGCCTTGTTTGGGGAAGAACTGAACAAGTGAATCTATCCGGCGAAGGCAGGTTGGTCTACCTATCTGCCGTCTGCTGCACCTTCTGCTAGACATCCCTACCCTGGGCCCTCTCTGCAGTCCTTTTGTGTGGCCAGATTCAGAGGCAGAGCCAGAGGTGCCTCAAATGCTACTAGAGGAAATCACAGTAAGTCCCATAAACCAGCAGCTGCTGGATCTCTGGATCCTCTTCCGCAAAGCCCTCCACGTGACAGTTGGCCCCAGGAGCAAGGCGACTTTCAGGTAGGTGCTCGCCTTCAACACTTCACCCATGTGTGGAAGAAATCCTGCCGGGACCCTTGGGTGAGGGATCTCATATCTCATGGGTACCGGCTGGAATTTCAAGCACTACCTCCTCTCAGGTTCTTCAACTCAAGCTTACCAGCTTCATCCGTAGCAAGGGTTACCTTGAAAGACATGTACCTCCTCCGTTACACTACAGGGTTACCTTGCAAGACATGTACCTCCTCCGTTACACAGCAGTGGCGTACATAAACCGACAGGGAGGAACAAGAAGCAGGGCCGCAATGTGAGAGGTGTCAAGGATACTACTCTGGGCGAAAGCCAACACAAGAGCCATCTCAGCCATATTCATTCCAGGCGTGGACAATTGTGAAGCGTACTTCCTCAGCAGGCACGACCTCCATCCGGGGGAATGGGGCCTTCACCCTCAGGTGTTTCAACAAATGGTGGGGCTGTCCGCAGATGGACCTGATGGCTTCTCATCTTGACAAGAAGCTCCATCGTTACTGTTCCAAAACAGGATACGCAGCAGGGGACGCTCTGACGGCGCCGTAGACTTAACAGTTTGTATACCTGTTGCCTCCAATCCCTCTCATTCCCAGAGTTCTACAAAGACTCAAAAGGGAAAGCATTCAGGAAATTCTAATTGCCACGGATTGGCCTCGGCAGGCCTGGTATGCAGACCTCCTGACCATGTCTCTGGAGGAACCCTGGCCTTTGCCGCTTCTCAAGGATCTTCTTCAACAAGGACCGTTCGTCTTACTGCGGCTACGTTTACCAGCTTGGAAGTTGAGAGGGAGATTCTAGCAGAAAAGGTCTCCCATCCAAGGTTAGTTCCACTATGGTCCAGGCCCGTAAGGTGGTCACATCAAAACATTTCCACCGTATCTGGAAGACATAGGTTTCTTGGTGTGAGGGTAGAAAATATTCTCCTGTGGAGTTTCAACTTGGCCGTTTTCTACTCTTCCTGCAAGCAGGCGTGGACATGGGCCTAAGGTTAGGCACCATCAAAGTCCAGATTTCGTCTCTCTCCGTCTTCTTCCAGAAACAACTTGCGGTAATACCGGAAGTACAGGCATTCCTGAAGGGTGTTCATCACATTCAACCAACCTTCGTCCCTCCCACTGCTCCGTAGGATCTCAATGTGGTCTTGACCTTTCTCCAGTCAGACTGGTTTGAACCCTTGCAAAGGGTGGAATTGAAATATCTAACTTGAAAATCTGTCATGGTGCTGGCATTAGCCTCTGCAAGACATGTGTGAGAATTGGGGGCCTTATCCTGTAAGAGCTCATATTTGATGTTTCACAAGGATAGGGCAGAGCTCAGGACTCACCTGCAGTTCGGCCTTTCATGTAAATCAACCGATAGTGGTTCCAGTGCTGGCTGACACATCGATTGCTACAAAGTCCTTGGACATGGTGAGGGCTTTGAGCATTTACGTCAAGAGGACTGCTTGTCACAGGAAATCTGACTCCCTTTTTGTCCTTTATGACGCTACCAAAAATTGGTCATCCTGCTTCTAAGCAGTCCATTGCTCGGTGGCTCAGGTTGATCATTCAACAAGCCTATTCTTCAAGCAGCATTGTCGCTGCCGAGTTCTATACAGGCCCACTCCACAAGGTTGGTGGGTTCTTCCTGGGCCGTGCAGCTACTTGGTCTGGTTCGAACACGTTTGTAAAGTTCTACAGGTTCGACACCTTGGCCAGAGATGACCTTCAGTTTGGTCAGGTGGTTTTGCGGGGGTCTCAGCACTCTCCCAGCCGTTCTGGGAGCTTTGGCACTTCCCCATGGTACTAATGTCAATCCCAGTATCCACTAGGACGTTAGAGAAAATAGGAATTTAATACCTACTGGTAATTCCTTTTCTCGTAGTCCGTAGTGGATACTGGGCGCCCGCCTCAGTGCTTCGTGTTCCTGCTTACCTGGTTGTAAGTGTTCTTGGTTGGGACTGCTGATAATTGCCCAATTCGCAAATTTTGCAACTGAAGCTGAATAAGGCCTTATGTTAGGAAGTACATACTTTTAAAAAGTTTCTAATTTAATTACCTGTTATAGATACCACTGAGAAGTTCGATAGACTTCTTGGAAAAACAGCCACTAACCCCTATTGCACACTGTAACTGAAGCCGCTGCGGCTGCTGTAATAAATACTCTGTCCCCAGTTAGCGTACACACGCCGGAATAGCCGTGCAGCTTACACTCAGTGCATACACACAGACCGACACGCTGAGAGCACGAGGCAGCTCTAGGTGTGGCAATTATACTATACAAACGCTCAACAGAAACTGAATGCAACACCAGTATTTGATTGTATGTTGTGGTCCAAAGCAGCAACAAGTAATAATATATTTGTAAAAGAGGTTTACAATAAGTTAAAATATAATGGTACAACACAATACAATTCAATCACAGAGAGAGAGTCACACCCAATGATACGTACGCTTTGTTCGCCTGTGCAACCCGGATCCGGTCCTCTAGTCGATCTGGCAAGATGACCTATGAGTCTTTTAAAAAGCAGAGAGAGAGAGCGACCGGCCCAGGTGCAAGGTTTATATACCCTTGCCCAAAATACAATACAATGGGGTTGTATGCTCTCCACTGATTGGTTGGAGGGATGGTCGTTTACAGTACAGGAGAGGTCATTGGTCGGTTTGAAGAGATGGGCGATGCCTTGATCCAGGGGTGTGTAGCTCTGGATTCCAGCCGCATACCAAGTACATAATAAACACAAATATACCTTTAATCTGCCTTTGCGAATAACTATTCGCAACGATATGCGATCTTCTCCAAACCAACACCGGATTATTACTCATAATTATCCGAACACGTAGATACCATGCATGATGCTCTGATCAGTTACTGTCCCCTCGTATACTGTAAAGGTGTATAATTCCCTTGTTGTGCCTTGCAAATAAGTAAAAGTTGCATGAGGGGAAAGGGCAGACTATGTGTAATGTGTGCACCAAGTTTGGGAAACATGCAATGTGTGACAGATATTTCCACGTTCATTATGTTACCCTGTCATGCTATCTCCAAGCAACATGATCCTACACATGAAATGACCAACCATTCTCAAGATACACACAAAAATAAATATATATATATATTTTTATATATATATATATATATATATATATATATACAAGTGTTACTGCAGGCTGCCTGTAGTTAATAATTTGTAACCACAAGCTTGTGTGTATCTATTTGGGATATTTGTCTCCCATTGTTCTGGTTTCCATTAAACAATGACAGTTTGGTTTGTGTGTATCTTTCTTCACAGACCATGGGGTCTGTTCAAACATTGGAATACCAAGACATTGTGTTGGATGGATGTGCATGTTTGGTTAGATTAGTGTGTGTGTGAACAGTGACTCGACACAGACTGTGGCATGTACTGCATTAATTTCCATTGCAAGTAAGAATCTTTCTGTAATTGCTCATACCACGCCCGTACGCGCACTCCCGTGGGAGGCGATTGTACGCAATTTGCGAGTATGCTGCACGCACGCCAGACTAAGTACATATATGGATGCCATCTGTGTGGTGTTTGCATGTGGTATGTGTATTGCAATATTTTCCGACTTCGAGACCACGGAACCATTTTATTACTTATTTATATTTGCATTTTATTAATCATAAAAAAACATGTTCCAAATTGTGGCATATTTGGGGGTAATTCAGACCTGATCGTAGCAGCAACTTTGTTAGCAGTTGAGCAAAACCATGGGGGTCATTCTGAGTTGATCGCTAGCTGCTTTCATTCGCTGTGCAGCGATGAGGCAAAAAAAGGCACTTCTGCGCATGCGTACGCAGCGCAATGCGCAAGTGCGACGTACTATTACAATGAACGATATAGTTTCACACAGGGTCTAGCGAAGCTTTTCAGTCGCACTGCTGGCCGCAGAGTGATTGACATGAAGTGGGCGTTTCTGGGTGTGAACTGACCGTTTTCAGGGAGTGTTCGGAAAAATGCAGGCGTGCCAGGAAAAACACAGGCGTGGCTGGATGAACGCAGGGAGTGTTCGTGACGTCAAAACAGGAACTGAATAGTCTGAAGTCATCGCAAGCGCTGAGTAGGTCTTAAGCTACTAAAACTGCACAAAATTATTTTGTAGCCGCTCTGCGATCCTTTCGTTCGCACTTCTGCTAAGCTAACATACACGCCCAGTGGGAGGAAGCATAGCGTTTGCACGGCTGCTAAAAACTGCTAGCAAGCGATCAACTCGGAATGATAACCCATGTGTACTGCAGGTGTGGCAGATATAACATTTGCAGAGTTCGATTTGTGTGAGTTATATCAGGGCTGGATTAAGGCTGGTGGGGGCCCAGGGCAACGAACGTGTGGGGGCACCACCACTAAAAATTGCGGTCAAAGAACCCCCCCTTTGCGCAGGCAGGTCGGCGGGCACTCGCATACTCACACTCACATACACTCACTCACACAATAGGATGAGATTTTTAGTAAGATTCTGAAAACGCCACTTATCGCATGTTTTGAAATTGTTAATTTTTTGTCAAAATCGCAAATGTAATAGGATGCGAATTTGGGACTAAAACATTTAATGCAATTTGACGCAATATTGTGACCCGGTAATGTGCGCTTTTCTGACCAACCAGAATGCGATTTACAACACCACCATTACACACAAGCATAGAACCCCACCTATTGGCTGAGCTAAGTTCCCTGGAATCTGCATCACACACCCTATATAAAGGGCTCCGGCGCCATTTTGCCCTTTGTTAGGCTAGGAGGAGTGTAAGATGGAGAGGAGAGTGTCCAAGAGAGGCAGAGAGAGCAGCATGGAGAGAGGCAGCATGGTGGCAAGGAGGGCAGTAGCTGGGAGGAGCCTGGAGGAGCAGGCTCAGCATAAGGAGCAGGAGGAGGCTGGTGCTGCAAGCAGGCAAACTGACAGAGGAGGAGGAGGATTTTGAGAGGGAGCAGGAGGAAGAGCTGGAGGAGCCTCTCCTTAGTGACGTTGACTTGCAGGAGGAGGAGGGTGATGGGGGCCAGTTGGATGAGGAGACCACAGAGGAGGGTGAGGAAGGCCCTATGCCAGGGCATACTCCCAGTGGTCGCCATGTGCCTTTTTCCTATGAGGAAAACTGTGCCCTAGTCAGGGCAATGGTGCCAGTTTTTAATCGGTTTCTGGGGAAGGATAACCACCACACTAATATGGTGTGTAAGTGCATAATGTGGCTGAACATTACAGATGCAGTTAATGCGGTTAGTGTGTTACTGACCAAATAAGCACACCATTATGGTTCAGGGTCATGCTGCATTGTTAGGCATTAAAACAGTACTTTTTAAAGGACACATTAAAAGATAACTTGAATGTACCTACCAAGTAGCCATCCCTCAGGCATGGTGTGCTGCTGGAAGCGATCCCAAAGGGACGAGTGACGCAGGATATAGACATCATGGCAAGAACGTGGGTAACCTGCTGAAAGGATTTGCCCTTATACCTTAACCCTCGATGTGATGGCCTCTTAGACGTCTGGAGTGTAAACTCTTAGCCACAAGGTACATGCACAACACAAGCAGTAAGAATTCACACTGTTTATTTAATAAATTACAGAGTACTATATAGAAAAGAAACATGGGTGTATACAATATGTGCAAGCATATGATTGGATAAATAGAAGTAGCATACGACATTACATGCAGGATATTTTAGTAACACACAGAAGTAACAGTTTTGATCTGGTATGTAATTGTCCTTGAAGATAAGACACACACAAGCCTTATATTATATGAACAGACAAAGGCATCTTGTAGAGAGTGCGTACGTGTCTATTCAAACACATAACAATTCATATAGCATGTTTAACCCTTCATTAGGGAGGTAGAAATATTCACTTTTACACTATACTTATTATAAGGAAATTGATCATATAAAAAGTAATATTTACAAAGACAGAAGAGCTAACCCTTCAATCCCCTCTTAGAATCATGATTATTATATGACATGATTCTTGAGTGAGGCTCCTTTCTTGTTCCTCCAGTTCTTGAGATATTGGACATAATCGTCGGGTCCCTTACTATCAGAGGAGGTGACAGGACTGGTGGTTATATCATAGTACATCAGGGCCTTATCAATGCCTTTGGAGGTAAGTTTCTTTCCACAGGGGATTACACAATAAACTATAATGCCTAAAAGAATTAAAGTTATGAGTATAAATATGCTTATTTGCACAAGAGCCTGTTTCCAATTTTCAAACCACCCAAAATATTGGCTCCATGGGTTATCAATACCTGAATTTTTCTTAAGTTCTATGGATAAGGTTTCTAACTCGTTTATGGCTAAAGTAACCTTACCATTGGGACCAGTGTTGTCAGGAATATATGTACAACAGCCTTCCACCTTACTAATGTAAACACATGTACCGCCTTTTTCTGCTAGGATCATGTCAAGGGCCATTCTATTTTGAAATGTCATTTGGGAAGTGGCTTCTAGCTGTTCAGCTATACCTTTAAGAGCATCTTTGGTATCATTAACAAATCTTTGTTGATTATAATATATATAATTAATCCAGGCTACGTTTTTATTTACAGTTACTATAGGGAACAATGACTCAAAACCCGCAGCCACCTCATCTCTAGCTTTGAACTCATTTGGAACACCTCTTGGGACCCCTATAGCATCAATGTATACGTGGGGGTCAAAGCTACCTCCTGGGAGTGCTCTTTTCTTTCGATTAACAGGAGTATTAGAGGGAGGAGTGGGGTCATCGGTGATCATTAAAAAGGCTGAAAAAATTTTTTTTCTTGTTCTAGGGGTATATTAAGGGGCACTGTACCTAGGTGGGGCCTAGATTTGCCACAGACATAACAGTTGCTTTTATTGTGTTTGTTAGCACTATACTTCATCCATTCCAACCAAAATTAATGTCAGGGAAACCAGTTTCAATAGCTAGGGTGTCTTCAAAGGTAGGGTTAGTAATAGCCACCATATCTTTAGAAGTGGCAATATGGGGCTTTAAAGGTTTGTTTTGGGGATATTTGCTATATCTATTTTTTGCAAATGATGGGCCATATTTCCAATCTGCTCCTGTATTCCACCCCACAGCTTCCCAGGAATTACAATTAGATCCATAATATCTAATGTCATAGTACCATTCGTCAGTAACACAAATATATACTGTCTCAGACATTCCTGATTTCCTTTTCTGCTGTATGAAATGTTTGTTGTCAGCAAGTTTAGGGAACATAAAATAGTCAAGGATATATGTGGCTACGTGTGTATTGGAGGAATTGTACCACAAGGTGGGGACCCCATCTGTTTGTGTGATGTCGACTTCACATAGTGTGAGGTGAATGAGGGCCAGTAGGGCTATCGAGATAGTCCCCAGGATAAAGATAGGGGACAGGTTCCTCATCTTCTTCTGTTCTTCTTTCTTCGCTAGGTGGGAGGTCAGGGCTGTCTGCCCCGGTTCGTACCTCACTGGAATCACTTGCTTCCCTCTCTAGGTCTGGTCTAGGAACCTTTTTTACTCGGGATGCATGGATCCAGGCAGGATTTTCCTCTGTCAGGACTGCTGTCCGGGTAACTGCTACGACCTCTGTCTCTGGACCATAGGTGAAGTCTCCTGGGCTCTTGTTCCTGGGGAGCACCTTCACCACGACTCTGTCTCCGACTTTAAAGGGGTGTGTAGGTTCCTGTGGATTCAAAGGGTTTTTACAAACAACCTCATGTTCAATTTCATTCAGTTTTGTTATCAGGGACCTGACATACTCTTCTCTGATGAGTTCTAGATCTCCTTCCTGTATTACTAGTGGTTTCTTAGCCCAGGGTGTAGGAAAAGGGTCTACCCATTAGTATTTCAAAGGGTGAGTAACCTAGAGTTTTCTGTGGGGTATTCAAGATGCTGGTGTTTAGCTTTATTAGGGTTGTTCCTGAGGCAAGTGATGCATCTGCTAACATACTGGTCCACAAGTGATTTGGCATTAGTAACATAAAAATCATTGGTTAGTAGGAGGAGTGTTGTGGCTTCACCACGGTGACCAACACCACGGCACTGGGCAACGAGCAAAGGGGCACTGGACTGGGGCATACAGGGTTTCCCCTCTTTGCAGATTAATCCTGATTTAGGATTTTTTCTGCAGAATTGGGTAAGTCCAGTCGGAGAGATCAGTATTAGTCGCAGCAGCTTGAAGTTGAGTGAGCAGATGGACGTTGTAAAGGGAGGGACATGCTCTAGTGAGTGCAACGAGTTCTGCAGCTTGCGCGGACTGATAAGGTATTGGTAGGGTTTCCAACACAGTATCAGGGAGGGTGACAATGGCATAGCCAGCCTGGTATGTATTGTCATTGGGCCTACTACATGAGCCGTCAACAAAAACTACGTCTGCGCCTGGTATGGGAACGGGAGACATGTCAAGTCTGGGAGAAGTTTCAGCTTCAATAGAAGCAGCACAGTCATGTAGGTCGGGTGGTTCATCCTCGGGACCTTTCAAGCCTAAAAGGGTATTGAGAATGGGTGCAGGGCCAGAAGAACTAGCAGTGTACTTGATGGTAAGGGTAGGGTTACTCAAAAGGAGTACTTCATATCCACTAAGGCGTTGTGCTGACATGTGCTGTGTGTGTAAGCCTTTAAGTATTGCCAGGATATCATGTGTGGTGTGGAGTACTGTGATGTGGCCTAAAGTGAGGGTAGTGGCCATTTCTGCAACCATTGCACAGGCTGCCAAAGCCTTGAGGCAGGCAGGCATACCTTGCACAGACACTGGCATGACTTTGGGAAAAAAATGCCACGGGGCGCAACTTCCCTCCATGAAACTGTGTGAGCACCCCCGCCATGGTTTTACAATTGTCCCTTGCATATAGATGGAAAGGTAGTACATAATTGGGGAGGCCAAGTGCCGGACTTTTCATCAACATACATTTTAAACTTTCATATGCAGTTAACATTTCTTGTGACCATTGTACAGTTTTAGGTTTGTCCTTCAGTGTGGCTTGTCTCAAAATGTTATCACAATAAGAGCAATCAGATATCCACTGTCTGCAGTAATTTACCATACCCAGGAAGGACAGTAGTTCCCTCTGGGTAGTTGGGGTGACCAGGCCCAATACAGACTGTATGCGTTGTGGACTGACTTTCCTCTCTCCCTGAGTGAGCACAAAACCTAAGTAATCAACATGCTTTTTACACCATTGCATTTTTATTTTGGACACCTTGTGTCCACATTCACAAAGCCAGTTTAGTAATGAAACACCATCCTCTCGGCAGGCCTCCTCAGTTTTACTACAGAGCAGCAGATCATCTGCATACTGTAGCAGGACTGAACCATGGTGAGGTTGCCAGGGCCCCAATGTGGCCTGGAGACAACAGGTGCGTCAATAATCTGCACCAGGTAAGTTGTTTACCCTCAAAAGAAAAGGCAAAAGTAATTGTGTCTGTGAATCTACAGGTATGCTGAAAAAAAAAGCATTCTTCAAATCAATTACAGAGAACGCAGCATCTGCAGGGATTGCAGAAATGAGTGAGTTTACATCTGGAACAATTGGTGCAATCGGGACAATTGGCTGATTGATCGCTCTGAGATTCTGTACAAATCTTATACTACCATCAGCTTTGGCAACAGGGTTCACAGGAGTACAGTATGGTGATACAATATGTCTGAGAATACCCTGTTGTAAGAATTGCTGTATCACGGGGCGGAGACCTTCTATCTTTTCTGGTGAGAGGGGATACTGCATAAGTCAGAACACAAAACACTGGTTGTTGCACCGCTGTCCACTAAAAAGGGAATTTTACTTCCATTTATAATAAGTGGCAGCAGAGGTGAATCTTTACTATGACGGGTGAGTTGAATAAAGGCTGGGATACCCTCCTCCGGGCCCCGTCAGTGCACGGGGTCTTTGGAATCTTCCCTGACTGCGGGGTTGGTTCTGTCTGTCAAAGCGTCTGGGGTTCTGATAGTTATGAGTGAGTGGGGAAGTGAGTAAGCTTTCTGAGTTAAGCAAAGGTAAGCCAGCGTCATCTGTCCAGCAGTCCTTAAACCTTTTTCAAAACGCAGTAACAGACTATGAAGGTTTCTGTTTACAAGCTACAGCGACAGGCAAAAAAACACAGGCAAAAAAAACTTCCTTCATATGTGTATAGCTGCGTCCTTTGCAAGCTTTGCGCAAATAAGATATACAGCCATCGAGGGTAATAGTGGGCTTGGGACAGTGTTTTACTATTATCTAAACTCTGGGTTATTGGTGCTAGGGATAGAGCTAGTGGACGCACCCTCCAGCAGTGGAGCTGGAGGCAATCCCATTTAGTGTGAAAGGGTTACTGCTGCCAAGAGATTTGTGTCTCTGAGCGCAGGATACATTGGAATGCAAAGGGGGGAGGGAGAGGGTTTTTTTTGCAGCCTCGCTTCTGTGCTGTTGGGAACTGACATTTTTTCTTAAATCTCCATATAGAAAAGGTAATTACTGCCTTCCCGTAGGAATGGGTCCTGTCCTGCTTTCTCTGTCCATCCCGCTAAATTATCCACCCATGGGTTAACTAAATAATACTCTGAGGTAGAGTTACGGGCAACATACATCCTGCATGTCTCACCAGGGAGGGGCGGGGGATATGCAGTTTTTTACTCTGACTAGAGCCCATTGTCAGACAGTAATATAAATCAACAATACAACTTTTAAAAGAAAATTATCTAAAATATACAACACTCTACTTACTATACATGCATCAGCTTAACCAGTTAATTAGTCATTGACAATATCACAATATTATCTGTATAGTGAGAACATGAAATCTTTTGACGGGTACGCTTACCTTCGTACAAGATGTCAGAAAAATACAGCGTTTTAAACAGGAAGCAAGAAAAGTGTTTGAGTGAAGATATCTGGCAGACGAAAACTTACCAGCCGTCTGGACCAAATATAAGAACTTATCTCACTACAACATACAAAAATATATAGGCGATCAAATCGGGGTATTCTCTACGTTACGTATAGACCCCAGGTCTATGTTTTTTTTTAAGTATCCCAGATACTGACGTCTTTGGAGAATTGCGCTTGGACCCCGGGTCCTTTCTCAGACGTATTCTTTAAGTCCCAGACATTAAAGATTCTATGGTATCCCTGATACCTGTTTTATGCTTTTACATAAAACTTCGTAATATTAAGTCCCGGACTTAAATATTACCTTGTCACGTGTTCCCGGAACACTGACACGGATTCAGCTTCAGTGTATGACCGCAATCCTGTATGGCAAAGACAGACAATAAATTCTCTATTTTTACCATTCAGGGACGATCACTGAATCGCGGACGTAGCCCCCAGCTGAAAGGATTTGCCCTTATACCTTAACCCTCGATGTGATGGCCTCTTAGACGTCTGGAGTGTAAACTCTTAGCCACAAGGTACATGCACAACACAAGCAGTAAGAATTCACACTGTTTATTTAATAAATTACAGAGTACTATATAGAAAAGAAACATGGGTGTATACAATATGTGCAAGCATATGATTGGATAAATAGAAGTAGCATACGACATTACATGCAGGATATTTTAGTAACACACAGAAGTAACAGTTTTGATCTGGTATGTAATTGTCCTTGAAGATAAGACACACACAAGCCTTATATTATATGAACAGACAAAGGCATCTTGTAGAGAGTGCGTACGTGTCTATTCAAACACATAACAATTCATATAGCATGTTTAACCCTTCATTAGGGAGGTAGAAATATTCACTTTTACACTATACTTATTATAAGGAAATTGATCATATAAAAAGTAATATTTACAAAGACAGAAGAGCTAACCCTTCACCTGCAACCACACTGAGAATTCTAAGGTCAGCGTCACTCAGCACCTGCACATTGAGGGAGTGCTGCCCACATCGATTGACAAAGACATACCCCCTCACGTGTGGTGCCCGAATCCCAATGTGGGTGCAGTCTATGGCCCCCAGCCAGAGCCATAACTAGACTTTTTGGTGCCCTGTGCCAGATAGAGAATTGGTGCCCCGCTCCCCATTTTTCCAATAGGGACATAAGATGCATGCCTCATGGGTAAGGGGCATGACAAGATTGATCCCAGAAGAGAAAGCCCATGCTATGATACACCTTCCCACATTTTTATATTTGTATATTATAATACACACACATTTATAGACCGCTATAAGAAAATGGATTTGGACACAAATCCTCTTTATACCACATCCATGCACTTTACTTGAGAGCTTGTTGTTATTCAGTTACAATACCCTTTATTACATGACATATTTCAATATACTGCCCCACCCAGGATTCAAACCTATAACCTGTTGAATTCTAATCAAACACCCTACTCAGAAGAAATCTTTAGTGGAGTTCATGAATGTTGTGACAGAAGTGGTGGGGGTAGGAGACAGGGGCGTTCAGGAGATGCTGGGCTTCAAAAAGGGGGGAAGCAGCAAGTGAAACTCATGTATATCCAGTTGTAATAAATGTAGAAAATGTATATGTAAGATAGCTGTAACTCTGTAGCTTTGCTGCTGGTTACTGTGACATCACACCTAGCCTATGACATCACTAGCCCGTGACATCACAATGCATCTTCCTGTAACATTCTATCTAGAGCTGCTGACGTTTCCAGTTTCCATGCAGGAAGACAGGTAGGAGGAGGTGAGTTCTACATAGCAGGGTATGATGGAGGGGGGTAAGGAAGACAGAGTGCAGTATAGTCAGCTGAAAGGCAAGACAAGATAGACAGAACAGGGAATACAGGTACAAGGACACAAATTGGAGAAGCGCAGGAAGGAACGACATATTTAGGAATAAAAATGTAGCATTACAGGAATAAAGAGGGCAGTATGGTGGATAAGCACACATACAGGGGATGCAGATAACCTGGGTCTCTATGAGGCAGCATCGTGGCTTTGGGATGAAAAAGTTAATAAAATAGATAAATGGGATATTGATAACTGTGAAAGTATCTTGTTTGGGAAACTGGTTGACTCATGGTTATTTTATTACTTAAACTAGTACTATGCTTAATGATAGTCTTTTGTGTTTTTAGATCATCTGGCAAAGAGATTTGCAGAGTGTCGGGTGACCGGCAAAGAGATCTGCAAAGTGTCAGTTGAAGATGACGGGAGGGGTCGCAGAGGTAGCAACGACTGGAGTATAACATGCAGGAGGTAAGTTACCATACTCTCTTTGCACATGTTACATCTGCCCCACCTGCAGTGCACATGTAGGGTAATTCCAAGTTGATCGCAGCAGGAAATTTTTTTAGCAGTTGGGCAAAACCATGTGCACTGCAGGGGGGGGGGGGGGCAGATATAACATGTGCAGAGAGAGTTAGATTTGGGTGTGGTGAGTTCAATCTGCAATCTAAATTTCAGTGTAAAAATAAAGCAGCCAGTATTTACCCTGCACAGAAACAAAATAACCCACCCAAATCTAACTCTCTCTGCACATGTTATATCTGCTCACCCTGCAGTGCACATGGGGGGTCATTCCGAGTTGTTCGTTCGTTATTTTTTTTAGCTACGGAGCGATTAGTCGCAAACTGCGCATGCGCAAATGTTTGCAGTGCGCCTGCGCCAAGTAAATTAGCACAAAAGTTAGGTATTTTACTCACGGCGTAACAAAGTTTTTTCATCGTTCTGTTGATCGTAGTGTGATTGACAGGAAGTGGGTGTTTCTGGGCGGAAACTGGCCGTTTTCTGGGAGTGTGCAGAAAAACGCGGGCGTGTCTGAAGAAACGGGGGAGTGTCTGGCTGAACGCTGGGTGTGTTTGTGACGTCAAACCAGGAACGAAACTGACTGAACTGATCGCATTGTAGGAGTAAGTCTGGTGCTACTCAGAAACTGCTAAGAAATTTCTATTCGCAATTCTGCTAATCTTTCGTTCGCAATTCTGCTAAGCTTAGATACACTCCCAGAGGGCGGCGGCTTAGCGTGTGCAATGCTGCTAAAAGCAGCTAGCGAGCGAACAACTCGGAATGAGGGCCATGGTTTTGCCCAACTGCTAAAAAATTTCCTGCTGCGATCAACTTGGAATTACCCCCATGGTTTTGTCCATTAGAGAACAAATTTGCTGCTGCGATCAGGTCTGAATTAGGCCCAGTGTATGATACTAACATGGTCTTAGCACTAAGGAAGACCTGGAGCAGATAACTTGGGTTTCTATGAGAAAGGATCTTGGGTTTTGGATAAAAAGTCAATAAAATAGATACATTGCAAATCAGGGGCGGATCCAGGACAAAATGACAGGGGGGGCACCATGACAAATGAAAAAGTGTGGGTATTATTTTTTCCGCACAGAAAGTAAGAACGCCCCTGGGAAAGTGGTCCTGGCCTTGCAACAAGGGTATAACCTCTCAACATAGGGTGTGGCCTCAAAGGGAATGCAGTATCCATATAATGGGGAAGAGTGCGATGCCTTGAAGAGGCAGAGGATGATAGGACAGAGAGAGTGATTGGGAGATAGTGACGCAGGGGAGAGGCAGTGTATGATGGGGATAGATAGTGGGAGATGGAAATGCAGTGGGTGATAGTAAGAGGCAGTGGGTAAAGCCAGGGAATGGGTGACAAGGGGAGGAAGTGGGTGATGCCAGGGGGAATCAGTGGGTGATGTAGAGGATGATGGTGAGAGGCAGTGGGTGACAGGGAAAGATAGTGAGAAATGGAGAAGCAGTAGGTGAGGGGGAGAGGCAGTGAGTGGCAGTAAAGGGGGATGGGGAAAGGGAGTAGGAGACAGAGAGAGGCAGAGGGTGACAGTGAGAGGCAGTGGGTGAGGGTAGGGAGTGACAAGGAGAGACCGTGAGTGACAGGGAGATAGTGGGTGACAGAGACTGAGGGTGACAGAGAGATACTGATGGTGACAGGGAGATAGTGGGTGACAGAGAGAGACTGCCGACAATTCCCGTGGCCTGAGCAGTAAGGATAGCGGTAGTTGAGACAGCCGGGGACGCCTGGCTCTCAGAACTGTGCACAACATCAAGACACCGCTCACTGCAGGGGGAGTCTCTGACCTAATTAAGGTAGCCCATTCCGTGTGAGGGCCAAGTGGTGACCGAACACACAAGCGAAACAAGCGGCAATTCCAACTGGGGCTCCATACGGACAGAGCGGCGACTAACTGGTGCTGCGAGTATGTTGATCAGCTGGTAATACAAAGTATATTTATAGCCCATATTCACTGATTTACAGCTCATCCCACCCACCCTGCAGGAGAGCCATTGTAATAAGATACAAAGGAGGTCATTCCGACCCGATCGCTCGCTGCAGTTTGTCGCAGCGCAGCGATCGGGTCGGAACTGTGCATGGGGTGGTATTCATGTGACTGGCGGTCGGGAGACAGACAGTCACATGACCTCCTCCACCATCCCGACCCCTCACTATCCCGATGGTCGGCATGCCGACCAACAGGGACTATTTCCACTCGTGGGTGTCCACGACACCCATAGAGTGGGAATAGAACCTGTTGCGACCGCAGGTCGCCACCGAGCCCGCAAGGGGCTTGCTGCACTCGCCCCCCCTCGCCGAGATCCTGGCGTCGGTATGCAGTGCACCGGCGCATGGCAGTCGTCGGTACCTCTGAGACAGAGGCAGTCGCTGGGCAGGAGGGGGCTCTACGGTGGTGTTAAGCCGCCGTTTAGTAGGCGTGGTCCGGCCAACACAGGCATGGCCGGATCATTGGGGGGCGTGGCGCGGCGGCTGCGTGACGTCTCACAACTCCCGGCCAGCCGCAGGAGCTGCGCTGGCCGGGAGTTACTCCACCGATACAAAGGCATCGCCGGCACTGACATGCGGAGCGGACTAGCCCTGTGCTGGATGCCCCCCCCGGATGTTGGTGGAATGAGTTGTAGTTGTGCGAATTTTCGCACAACTACAAATCATGCTGAATTAGGCCGTAAATCACTACACTACATCCCTCTATACGCCGCAGAACATACCTACATTAAATACCCCCTATACAGTGCACTACACCCCCTTATATGTTACACTAAATCAATACACTAAATACCCCCTTTACACTGAACTACATGACTGCACTCTGCTATATTATGCTCAATAACAATAACATATCCTTGTGCCACCCTCCACATGAACTTACCATGATGAAGTCATCTAAGTGTCCACTGCAGCTTCAGAGTAGGTGACACTGCGACTTGGTAGAGTGGAAGGTGGAGGCACCGTGCATGCCTGGCAGGGTCCTGTGAGAGAGCTAGGTAGAGCAGAAGAGGTGGTGGCGAGCTCAGCTGAATGAAATAAGGAGGCGGGGCTTGGTCCTCTGGCCGGGACAGCTATGGTTGAGGGAACGTTGGGACTTGCTGAGGGGAACAAGGGGGCGGGGCTGAATGGAGTAAGGGGCGTGGCTTATGCCACCGTGTCCCCTCCCGGCCGGGACAGGGAAAGTGGGTATTGGTTGACGGTAAGAAGAGGGTGAGGTTTGGTCCTCCGGGCTGGACAGAGCGGGGTAGAAGGATAGCGGGGAGTGGGCTGTCTTAGGGAAAGAAGGGGGTCTAGCGTGGTCCTTTAGGGCAGACAGAGTGGGGTAGAAGGAAAGCAGAGACTGGGCTGGATAAGGGGGAACAGGGGGCGGGGCTTGGTCCTCCGCTGGCCAGAGCAGGGTGGAGGGGAAGCAGGGATAGGCAGAGGGAAAGAAGTGCACGTGGCTTAGTCCTATGGAAGGGAGAGAGTAGACCCCGCCCAGGACTGAAGGGTGCTGACTAGGTCATGATATGGACGGGTCGGGAGAGAGCAGGTACAGAGGGGAAGAAGGGGAGGGTTGAAGGGGGCTGGCCTGGCAGTGTGGATGGGAGGGAGCATGGCAGAGATGAAGAAGTGGGCGGTTTTGGTTCCCCAATAACTACCAACTAAGAGGAGGGGCCGTTCTCTACTCACCCGAGCCTGACCGCGCTGCACTCTCCATGGTTACCACCCTGCAGTGGCGTTGCGCTGTCCCTCAGCAGCACTGGGCCCACCTTCTCCGGGCCCAGCAAGCAGAATGCTGGAGGCAGAGCTGCTGAAAGTGGAGGGCTGACAGCAGCCTAGAATAATGAAGCTGTCCGCAATAAATAAATAAAAATCTCTAAACGACAGGGGGGGCACGTGCCTTGGTGCCCCCCCTGTATCCGCCACTGTTGCAAATGAATAAAAATAAAATGTGTACCGGGAGAGCTAGCAGCGCCACAGATGCAGTATCCAAAATAAAAACACTAGTGCATGGACAATCGTAAAAAGATGTTTTAAAAGTAACTAAAAACCTGCCTAAAACGCACTCCCTGTGGGTTCGCAGGGCGTCAGTTGTTTACCTCAGGTATATTAAGGTGCTGGTATAAGCACCTACAGATAAAGTTTGTAAAGAAGGGGTGAGGTATTTAGAGCGACCAATGGTGCTTAAAAGAATTTGTAGTGGGACAAGGCAGTTATAAAAAATATTTCACAAATTTATTAAATTATACAGCACTAAACAGCTTAGATAAAACTAGGCAAAAAGGAGTATATGCAAATAAAACATAAAAAAATAATAATATTCCTAAAAAGTGCACACATAGAGGAAAAAATATTTTTCAGAAGGATACAGGACATAAAATATGCCAAGATAAAAATAAAAATAAAGGAAAACAAAATATATATATATATATATATATATATATATATATAAAAATATTTTTTAAAATGTTTTTGTTTTTAAAAAATATATATTTTTTAGAGGACCAAGTGTAAAAGAGGAGTATAAATATCTTAACTTATGGTAAGTGAGGTAGGATCAAGGCAGCACCCAACGCGTTTCGTCCTATCTGGACTTCATCAAGGGGTGATCTAATGCTAAGGACAGACCATATATATATATACTTAACCTGTACAGGAAGTGATGTGTGCATCACTTCCTGTAATTAAGTGACTGGAGTGGTTTAAACATTCAAAATAAAAGTACCTGCACATTTATCATAAGTGTGTGGATAGGGGAGTCAAATATAGTGAGATGAGGCTAGAATTAGCAGTACAAAGTCCGTAAATTTCTAAAAGAAACACAGAGTCACGAATTTCCTGTCCGGACAGTCCGTGACGTCATATCCGCCCCACATCCGGTATCCTCGTAGACCAGATGCGCATGCGCCGGCTCCGTGTGGCGCGGATGTTTAGATCTCTGTCATTTCTCCTCAGTGTGGGTACCAAGTTCATGGGATAGTGCTTGTTCACCGGCGGCCATTTTCTTGTCCACAAAGCTCAGTGTATGCAGCGGCCATGTTTTAGGAGTCCGAATCCATACCATTAGAAGCGCTGATTGCTAATGGTCAGTACTCTGCATCTTCTATGTCCGGCTCCATTACAATTGTAGAAGTACATAGATTGGAGAACAAGCACTATCCCATGAACTTGGGATAGTACATATAGTATGTCTGACCAGGAAATTCTGGTTATTTAGATCATCATTTGGCAAAGTTCTGGTAAAGAGATTTGCAGAGTGTCGGGTGACCGGCAAAGAGATCTGCAAAGTGTCAGTTGAAGATGACGGGAGGGGTCGCAGAGGAATTGGTGACTGGAGAATAGCATCCAGGAGGTAAGTTACCATACTTGTGTAATTGTGTGTGTGGTGTGGGGTATTGAGAGCACAGTACAAAACATAGGGTCTATGGTGGGGGAGAGCGGACAATACAAAACATGCAGAAGGCGGCAACTTGGTATAGCACATACAGATGGTGTGGGGGCACATTACAAAATCATATTGTGGCGTACTCTTTAGGACATATAGAGGAAGGACATACACTTTTGGAGGTTGTGAGATGCAGAACATACTGTAATACAGAAAAACAGGAAGGGTGGGGAGAGCATGATACAGAACATACAGATCGGGGGAAGAACAATACAGATCGGGGGAGACAGTGAAATGGCTGACATTTACAGTATATCAATGAACTGGGGGCAGGTGTACAAAGCCTGGGAGAGTGATAAAGTGGAGAGAGATAAACTAACAACTAATCAGCTCCTAGTTGTCATTTTTCAAACACAGCCTGTAACATGGCAGTTAGGAGCTGATTGACTGGTACTTTACCTCTCTCCACTGTATCACTCTGCAGGGCTTAATACATCTCCCCCATAGAATAGCCAAATGATGAAATGGTACAGAATGGTATAAATGATGTGAATTGGAGCTGTAACAAGTGACTTTCCCTATCTTTACATATAATTAAGGTGACATAGTCCTTTCCCTAGAGTCCTTCTCCGTACCGCTCAGGGGGCCTGATTCAGATGCGGACGCAGAGCTGCTGTTGCACCAAGTGGCCCAATGCTTTTTCACTGTGCATGCGTGTAAGCTGCACTGCGCACAAAATAAAATCAAGCTCACATAGAGGATCCCATCGCAAAGTGATTGACGGGAAGTCAGCGTTTGAGGTGGTAACGGGGGTGGCTAACTGTATACAGGCGTCAGGTCCGTTCAAACGCCGTTCCATGTGCGTGCATAAATTACCCATTGCGACCTGTGTTGCTGCTGGAGAGCCGCCAGTGTCTAGGAGACTTGCTCAGCCTACGACTGCTCAGACTCACGATGCAATTGTGAACGGCAAGATTGCAGCAGCGATCGCTTCAACAACCACAACTGAATCAGGCCCACAATTACACCATTATATTTTAATATTTTATCACATTTATCAACTAAGGGGTCAGTTTAATTAGATGCGAGTTTGTCTTACAACAGCCGCACTTTCCGGTAGCCCCATAGTCTGAATCTGGCCACGAAGGGTGTGAGTTTGTATGCTGTTGAAACGTCGCAGCAATGGTAACTCGTACCTAATTGGATTGACCCCTAAATGTTAGCAATTTATAGCTTTTATTATTTACTGGTCAAATTTATTTTCTGAAGGTACCCACTAATTACTATAAGAGAGAACTTATCCCCCCAATGTGTGTATTGTATAAAAACAATTGTCCCTTTAGGATAATTGTCCTTATTTTAGGCATTTTCCATGTCCTCAGTAGTTAGAGTAACATATTTACATAGAGAGATTTCTCTCTACACAACCACACCACTGTTTGCAGTTTGTCTCTCTGCTTGTTCATCCACTAACAATGATTTTTCATCTCTTCCTCTTCGTCTACACGCAGTGGGTGATCCCTGAATAGCTGCCCTTGGAGGAGAGCTGCGGACACATGCTCCAAATGTTGGGACATATGCATTACCTATTAGGAGATGCGGTAAAGATGCCGGCTGTCGGGTTTATGGCAGTCAGAATACTGACACTGGGATCCCGACACTCTTTAGAATCCCGACGTTGGAACTCCGAATGGGCAAGGATACAGACGCCCATATCCCCATGATCATAGGTTTAGGGCTGGGCAAGGGGGGTTAGGTTTAGGCATCAGGCATGGGGGGAGGGGGGTGGTTAGGCTTCAGGGGAGGGAGGGTTAGGTTTAGGCGTCAGGCGGGGTGGTTAGGTTTAGGCGTCAGGCGGGGAGTTAGGGTTAGGCTGCAGGTGGGGGGAAGTTAGGGTTAGGCTGTGGATAGGGTGGGTTAGGCACTCCAGGGGGTGGTTAGGCTGCGTGGGAGGGAGGGTTAGGTATAGGCATCAGGCGGGAGGGTTAGGTTTAGGCGTTAGGCAGGGGGTTTAAGTTTAGGCTGTGGGTGGGGAGGGTTAGATTTAGGCAGGGGGATTAGGTTTAGGAGTCAGGTGGGGGGTAAAGTTTAGGCTGTGGGTGGGGGGAGGTTAGGGTTAGGCTGTGGGTGGGTTATGGTTAGGCACCCCTGGGGGTGGTTAGGCTGCGGGGGAGGGTTAGGTTTAGGCATCAGGCGCGGGTTTGGTTTAGGCATCAGTTGCTGGGTTAGGTTTAGGCTGTGTGTGGGGGAGAGGTTAGCATTAGGCTTCGGGTAGGGTGGGTTAGGGTTAGGCACCCCTGGGGGTGGTTAGGCTGTGGGGAAGGGAGGGTTAGGTTTAGGCATCAGGCGGGGGGTTAGGTTTAGGTATCAGCTGGGGTTAGGATTAGCTTGTGGGTGGGGGAGGATAGGGTTAGGCTGCGGGTGGTGGGAAGTTAGGGTTAGGCTGTGGGTAGGGTGGGTTAGGCACCCCCAGGAGTGGTTAGGCTGCGGGGAAGGGAGGGTTAGGTTTAGGCAGCAGGGTCAGAGATTAGGGTTAGGCACCTCCGCGGGATGGTTAGGCACAAAGGGGGGTGGTTAGGGTAAGATTGCGGACAGGCAGGGTTAGGGGGGTGGGGAGAGGGGAGAACACCCCTTACTCACCCCTGTTGGTCTTTTCTGTACTGGGATCCCGGCATCGGTATGACAACCACCGGGATCCCATGCGCTGGGATATCATACTGACCCCTCTATTAGTACACCTCTTAATGCCCAGAGGGAAGGGCGATCCTGAGGCCATGGTTCCCCAGAGGTTTCCCCCCAAGGGGGTTTTCCTCTCCTGAGTGCTGAAGGATGACTCTTCGTGAGTCCAGAGGTGTAGCTTTTATGCCATAATGAGTACCAATCTCATGCCCGTCCCTGCAATGTATTAGAGGTAAAATAATTGCTAATGCGATCACTTTACTTCTGGGTTTAGACCCCGGCTGCGCTAGTTCACATGTGCAATCGTCAGACTGCGTATGTGAGAGCAGACAGTAATGCAGAGGGATCCCAAGGATCCTTCTGGGAATCATTGCATAATGTAGCCCACAGGCTACAAAAGCCATTTAGAAATGGCAATAGCTGCCGGGCCAAGCTCAGAAATGCTTTGCATTCTGGAGCTTGGTGAGTTTCACAGTTTACCATCTGACGTATAAACTTTTGGTGGCTGCTTTTGTGTTCAAAATAGGGGGAACGCAATAGATATCTCAAATATCCATTGCAGTCCCCAATACATACATTCAGGGGCTGGATAATATTTGTGGGCAGCCCCAAAACCGACTGTTTTTGGAGATGTCTCGCAAATATTATTTATTCAATATTCCACTTAATAAACTTTTTATATTTTGACATAAACTAAAAAATGTTTTATGTATTCATTGACTGAGTCTCCCGTCTTTACTGAATGCTAATTTCACAGGGTCCCGCAAATTGTTACTGATATGACTGTTACTCTACTGTCCTGCTGGTGCTCCTGGCCTGCTGTATAGCAGCCAGACATATATTTTATATACAGCACTCTTGGGGAGATGTATCAAGCCTTGGAGAGAGATAAAGTGCAGATGTACAAACCACCCAATCATCATCTGTCACTTATCTAGTACAGTACATGAACGGATACCTGTAGTTAGAGGCTTCATTTGATTAGGGCAAATACTCCACTTTGTCTCTCTCCACGGCTTGATACATCTCCCAGAAAATATCATGTCTTCCTTTCATTTAATTAACAAGTTACATTAATTATTTGTCTTGGAAACAGGGTAAGAAATTCACAGTATAAGATAATGTTATAAAGGCTTGTCAATACCTCCTGGTACATTTACATTGATTTATCATTCACATTTCTTCCATGCCAGACAGGGGCGGATTGGGAACGTAAAGTGGCCCTGGAAATATATGAGAAGTGGCCTCATGTAGGTTGGAGTAAGTCAGCTATAAGCGGGGCCCAACACAAATTGGGCTTAAGCAAATTGTTAGCATTACCCACAGTGGTAGTAAGCAAGGCTAATGCAGCATGGTAGGCAGTCACAGCACCAGCAGTAGGATCGTGTCACAGGAGGTGGAGATCACACCGGTGGGCGAGGCATTGCACTGATAGGCAGTCACATCACCTGCAGGAGAATCATCACAGGAGGTGTAGATCACACCAGTAGGTGAGGCATTGTACTGGTAGGCAGTCACAGCACCAGCATGAGAATCATGTCACAGGAGGTGGAGATCACACCAATAGATGAGGAATTGTACCGATAGGCAGTCACAGCACCATCAGAAGAATCGTGTCAAAAGAGGTGGCGATCACACCAGTAGGTGAGGTATTGCACTGGTAGGCAGTCACAGTAGAGTAGGAGGATCGTGTCACAGGAGGTGGAGATCACACCAGTAGGTGAGGCATTGTACTGGTAGGCAGTCACAGCACCATCAGGAGGATCGTGTCACAGGAGGTGGAGATCACACCAGTAGGTGGGGCATTGCACTGGTAGGCAGTCACAGCACCAGCAGTAGGATCTTGTCAGAGGAGGTGGAGATCACACCAGTAGGTGAGGCATTACACTGGTAGGCAGTCACAGCACCAGCAGGAGGATCATGTCAGAGGAGGTGGAGATCACAGCAGTAGGTGAGGCATTACACTGGTAGGCAGTCACAGCACCAACAGGAGGATCGTGTCTCAGGAGGTGAAGATCACAGCAGTAGGTGAGGCATTGCACTGGTAGGCAGTCACAGCACCAACAGGAGGATCGTGTCAAAGGAGGTGGAGATCACACCAGTAGGGGAGGAATTACATTGGTAGACAGTCACAGCAGAAGGATCGTGTCACGGGAGGTGGAGATCACACCAGTAGGGGAGGAATTACACTGGTAGACAGTCACAGCAGAAGGATCGTGTCACAGATGGTGGAGATCACACCAGTAGGTGAGGCATTGCACTGGTAGGCAGTCACAGCACCAGCAGGAGGATCGTGTCAAAGGAGGTGGAGATCACACCAGTAGGGGAGGAATTACACTGGTAGACAGTCACAGCAGAAGGATCGTGTCACGGGAGGTGGAGATCACACCAGTAGGTGAGGCATTGCACTGGTAGGCAGTCACAGTACCTATGGTAGCTACACCCCTATATATAACACATGTAACTGTGACAGGGAAGGTGGCCTCTCTCAGCTCTGGGCCCCATAGTAGCTGTTAGGGGCAGATTGGGATCGAACACCAGCCCGGGAAATGTATGGAAGCAGCCCTAATTGGGGCGGAGTCTGTTGGGGGGGGGGAGGGGCCTGCCAAGAGGGCTGGGTCACTCCTCAGAGGTCCTGATTCTGAGATAGACACAGTCGGGCCTCCTTTGCTTTACGTTATGCTAATGTTTACCTGTGACAATGGCCGTCTGTCACAACTGAGGGCCTGAGCTGACGGGAGGCAGCCTCAGTTGTAGGGGCTGAGATGTACCGGAACCTGGGAGGTTGTATCAGACCCCTGGACATGTAAGTAACATGAATAATAACTGCCCGAAGGCGTGACCACGACAACTTAGATAAAAGTCAATGATGTTTATTATGACAACTCCGCAACACAGCAGCAGTAAAAGAAAACGTAAAAGTCAGCAAATAATAAATACAGTTCCTGGGTACTACAGGATGGCAGGAGCCACAGGGCACTGGTAGTGTGAGATAGTTCTTATGATCTTCTAGATGGAAAGTCCTTACCAGGCCCGACTGTAGCAATGGAGATAACCCAGGATTGTGCCAGCTGGTGTTCCAGGAAAAGCTGGGTTGCTGAAGGTAAAACAGCTGCTGTGGATACTGGCTGGAACCAGACTGTTGTTAGCACGGAGTGGATACTGGCTGGAACCAGTTAAATAATAAATGAACTTGGGAGCGATGAAATATGAACTGAAATGTAGAACTTGAGAGCGGAGAAATAATAATACCGGTGGAGAGTGGTAAAGTGTAGAAAGGACACCGGCCCTTTAAGGGAAGCTGTACTCTGCTGGAAGCTGAGCTGGAAGCAGGTAATGTTGTAGCTGGAAACAGATGAATCCACAATGGATTGGAGAGTCAGGCTACACCGCAGGTGGAATGCTGGTGCGGGTCTCTATGGTGGAAGTCTTGAGACAGGAGCTGGAACCTGGAAGACAATCACAGGAGAGAGACAAACAGGAACTAGGTTTGACAACCAAAGCACTGACGCCTTCCTTGCTCAGGCACAGTGTATTTATACCTGCAGCAAGGAAGGGATTGGCTAGGCAATTATGCAGATTAACAATACTGACAACAGATTGGAGGAAATGATCAGCTGACAGAATCCAAGATGGCTGCGCCCATGCAGACACTTGGAGGGAAGTTTGGTTTGTAATCCATGTGGTAATGAAAACAGTAATGGCGGAGCCGGCCACTGGAGACAGGAGACGCCAGGCTGACAAGTGCACATCCAACCACGCGGACACAGCGGAGGCCGCGGCTGACGTAATCGCCACTCTGACACTCTGCATGCAGAAGCTCAGGGACGGCGGCGGAGGCCGCGGGAGACGCCATGCCAGATGTAATAAGGCGTTACTGTGACAGCGTCTCAGAGAGACAGGAGAGGATGCAGGGATGTGAACATTAGGATAACAGATGGGATCCGGTCCTGGAGCGCTGAGCCAGCCTTAGGAGGCATCTGATGGGTAAGAAATGGCGTCCAGATACCCGGATCGTGACAGCACCCCCCCCTTTAGGAGTGGCCCCAGGACACTTCTTTGGCTTTTGAGGAAACTTGGAATGGAATCTCCGGACAAAGGCAGGAGCATGGACATCAGAAGCATTGGTCCATGAACGTTCCTCAGGACCATAACCCTTCCAGTCAATAAGATATTGTAGTTGACCGTAACGGTGACGTGAGTCCAGGATCTTGGCCACTTCATACTCAACGCCTCGTTGAGTTTGGACTTTCGGAGTTGGAGGAAGTGAGGAATGAAACCGATTCAAGATCAGCGGTTTCAACAGGGAAACATGGAATGTCCTGGGTATTTTTAAGAAGGGAGGCAACTGGAGTCTGTAAGCAACAGGATTGATGACTTGTTCAATCTTGAAAGGACCGATATAGCGAGGTGCAAACTTCATACTGGGAACTCTTAACCTCAAATTCTTCGTGGATAACCATACCCGATCACCCACCTTGAGAGCAGGAACTGCTCGACGCTTCTTATCCGCAAACTTCTTGTACCTGAACGATGCCTTGAGCAGAGCTGATCGTACGCTCTTCCAGATATTGGCAAACTGATGCAAGGTGATATCCACTGCGGGAACAGAAGTTGCTGGAAGCGGTTGGAACTCAGGAACTTTAGGGTGGAATCCAAAGTTAGTGAAGAATGGTGTTGAAGCAGATGAAGAATGATACTGGTTGTTATGACAGAACTCGGCCCAGGGAAGTAATTGAACCCAGTCATCTTGAGAGGAGGACACATAGATGCGGAGGAAGGCCTCCAAGTCCTGATTCACCCTCTCGGTTTGACCATTGGTCTGAGGATGGTAAGCCGTGGAAAACTTTAGCTTGACTTGGAGGACTTGACATAAACTTCGCCAGAATTTGGCTGTGAATTGAACTCCTCGATCTGAGATAATTTCTTCAGGAAGACCGTGGAGTCGGAAGATCTCTTGTATGAATACTTGAGCCAACTTGGAAGCTGACGGAAGACCGGTGAGAGGAATGAAGTGTGCCATCTTGGTGAACCGGTCAACTACCACCCAGATGGTATTGAACTTGTTGCACATGGGTAAGTCTGTAATGAAATCCATCGACAAGTGGGTCCATGGTCGACGGGGAACGGATAGTGGAACCAGTTGCCCCGCAGGCGACTGGCGGGATACTTTATGTTGGGCACACTTTGGGCAAGATGCAATAAACTCCAAGACGTCCTTTTTCAGAGTTGGCCACCAATAGGACCTAGAGATAAACTCCAGGGTTTTTTGGATACCTGTATGTCCGGCAAAACGGGAAGCATGGGCCCAATGCATGAGCTTCTTCCTTAGCATCGGCTTCACAAAACTTTTCCCTGATGGGGGCGTAGAGTCCATCCCTACCGAGGAGAATGCCAACGGATTTATAATAGGATGCTTGTCTGAAGACTCTGACTCATTTTCTTGCTCCCATGAGCAGGAAAGGGCATCGGCCTTGCGATTCTGAGAGCCCGGACAGAACTGGAGTTTAAAGTCGAACCTGGAAAAGAAAAGTGCCCATCTGGCCTGACGAGGGTTGAGACATTGTGCGCCCTTCAGGTATAAAAGGTTCTTGTGGTCTGTAAGTATGGTGATTAAATGAGAAGCTCCCTCCAACAGATACCTCCACTCTTCTAGAGCGAGCTTGATGGCTAGCAACTCCTGGTCGCCAATGGCATAGTTGCGCTCAGCTGGGGAGAACTTCCGGGAGAAGAAACTGCAAGGATGTAAATGGCCATCTTTAGCCCTCTGAGATAACACCGCTCCTACTCCAACGGAGGAGGCATCCACCTCTAAGATGAAAGGAGAGTCGATGTCAGGCTGTTTCAGGACAGGCGCAGAGATGAACCTCTGTTTTAAAAGATGAAAAGCTTGCATGGCTTCTTCAGACCACTTGGACGGGTTAGCACCCTTCTTGGTGAAAGCAGTAATAGGCGCCACAATGGTGGAAAAGTCTCGTATAAACTTTCGGTAATAATTGGCGAACCCTAAGAACCTCTGGACCCCTTTGAGGGTTAAGGGTACCGGCCAATTCTGAATTGCTTGTAGTTTCTCAGGATCCATCTCTAGTCCGGAACCGGACACAATGTACCCTAGAAACGGAATGGACTTGACTTCAAAGACGCATTTTTCTAATTTGCAATAGAGATGATTGACACGGAGACGGGACAGAACCTCTTTAACCCAAAAACGATGTTCCTCTAAATCGTTGGCAAAAATGAGGATATCGTCTAGATAGACCACGACATGACGGTATAGAATGTCTCTGAAAATCTCATTGACAAAATGCTGGAAGACAGCTGGAGCATTGCTCAATCCGAAGGGCATGACGAGGTACTCATAATGTCCGTCACGGGTGTTAAAGGCGGTCTTCCACTCGTCACCCTCACGGATCCGGATGAGATTGTATGCACCTCGCAAGTCCAGCTTTGTAAAGATGGTAGCTCCGCTAACTCTGTCAAAGAGCTCAGTAATCAGGGGTAAAGGATAACGGTTCTTGATGGTAATGTCGTTCAAACCTCTGTAGTCGATGCACGGCCGCAGACCACCATCTTTCTTTTTTACAAAAAAGAAGCCTGCGCCGGCTGGGGAAGAAGAAGGTCGAATGAACCCCTTTGCTAGGTTCTCTTTAATGTATTCCTCCATAGAATGCGTCTCAGGCAGAGACAACGGATAAGTTCGGCCTCGAGGTGGAACCTTCCCTGGAACGAGATCAATCGGGCAGTCCCATTCTCTATGAGGAGGAAGGATATCAGCAGAAGCTTTACTGAACACATCCGTGAAATCTTGATATGGAGGAGGTGGAACATCAGACGACCTGGGGGAGGAAGAACAGACAGGCAATACTTTAAACAAACATGTCTCTGCACAGGAGGAACCCCATGCCAGGATTTGCGTAGTCGTCCAATCAATTGTAGGATTGTGAAGACGGAGCCATGGAAGGCCCAGGACCACAGGATGTGTGGCTCTTGGAATCACTAAAAGTGAAATAAGTTCGGAATGAAGAACTCCCACTCTCAGACGAACTGGTAGAGTCCTTAGAGCAATAACAGTATCAAAAATTTTACTGCCATCCACGGCAGTTAAGGAAAAGGAGGAAGGAAGTCTCTCGGTGGGTAGGGACCACCGTTTAACATAGGCTTCAGTAATAAAGTTCCCAGCTGCTCCGGAATCAAGGAGAGCAATGACGTTCCGATAACGTTGAGCAACTTGAAGCGAGACTGGGAGATTACAATCATGAGGAGATGGAGAGGAGATCATTACTCCTAGCCGGCCCTCTCCTGGGCGAGCTAGGGTTTGGAGTTTTCCCGGACGTTCGGGACAGGCATTGATGGTGTGAGACGGAGCTGCACAGTAAAGACAAAGAGACTCAGAGAGACGTCTTCGGCGCTCAGCAGGAGTTAAACGGGAACGGCCAATTTGCATGGGCTCATCTTTAGATGGTGACAGTTGACGAGGAGGAGGAGCAGAAGATTTTGGAGCAGATGATCTTCCACGCTCAGTTGCTCTCTCTCTGAAACGTAAATCAACTTTCGTGCAGAGTGAGATTAGCTCATCTAACTTAGAAGGTAAGTCTCTGGTAGCTAACTCATCTTTAATAAGCTCAGATAAGCCATGCCAGAATGCAGCATACAGGGCCTCGTCGTTCCATGCCAGTTCGGATGCCAGGATCTGGAACTGTATCAGATATTGTCCTACAGTACGTGACCCCTGGCGTAAACGGAGAATCTCGGATGAAGCTGAGGTTACCCGGCCTGGCTCGTCGAAGATGCGCCTGAATGTTGACACGAATGCAGTGTAAGAAGATAGCAGGGTGTCGGACCTCTCCCATAACGGTGATGCCCAGTCAAGGGCGGATCCACTGAGAAGAGAGATGATGTAGGCAATTTTTGTACGGTCACTGGGAAAATTGCCAGGTTGTAGCTCAAACTGAATCTCACACTGGTTGAGAAATCCCCTGCAGAATCTTGGAGATCCGTCAAATTTTGCTGGCGTTGGAAGATGAAGACGTGGAGCAGAAATGGGTAAGGTGGGTGGGGTTATAGCTGGAGTCACTGTGGTTGACGCACCAGATGCGCCTGATCCACGGAGAGTTGTCTGAATCCCATCCAGCCGAGTAGAGAGATCCTGGAGACAGCGGATGATGTGGCCCTGTGCAGCCTCCTGATGTTCTAGTCGGGCTGCCAGTTCTTGCATCGGCCTGGCCGCTTGATCCTGGTCTCCGGCTGGATTCATTAGGTCAGTGCTTACTGTCACAACTGAGGGCCTGAGCTGACGGGAGGCAGCCTCAGTTGTAGGGGCTGAGATGTACCGGAACCTGGGAGGTTGTATCAGACCCCTGGACATGTAAGTAACATGAATAATAACTGCCCGAAGGCGTGACCACGACAACTTAGATAAAAGTCAATGATGTTTATTATGACAACTCCGCAACACAGCAGCAGTAAAAGAAAACGTAAAAGTCAGCAAATAATAAATACAGTTCCTGGGTACTACAGGATGGCAGGAGCCACAGGGCACTGGTAGTGTGAGATAGTTCTTATGATCTTCTAGATGGAAAGTCCTTACCAGGCCCGACTGTAGCAATGGAGATAACCCAGGATTGTGCCAGCTGGTGTTCCAGGAAAAGCTGGGTTGCTGAAGGTAAAACAGCTGCTGTGGATACTGGCTGGAACCAGACTGTTGTTAGCACGGAGTGGATACTGGCTGGAACCAGTTAAATAATAAATGAACTTGGGAGCGATGAAATATGAACTGAAATGTAGAACTTGAGAGCGGAGAAATAATAATACCGGTGGAGAGTGGTAAAGTGTAGAAAGGACACCGGCCCTTTAAGGGAAGCTGTACTCTGCTGGAAGCTGAGCTGGAAGCAGGTAATGTTGTAGCTGGAAACAGATGAATCCACAATGGATTGGAGAGTCAGGCTACACCGCAGGTGGAATGCTGGTGCGGGTCTCTATGGTGGAAGTCTTGAGACAGGAGCTGGAACCTGGAAGACAATCACAGGAGAGAGACAAACAGGAACTAGGTTTGACAACCAAAGCACTGACGCCTTCCTTGCTCAGGCACAGTGTATTTATACCTGCAGCAAGGAAGGGATTGGCTAGGCAATTATGCTGATTAACAATACTGACAACAGATTGGAGGAAATGATCAGCTGACAGAATCCAAGATGGCTGCGCCCATGCAGACACTTGGAGGGAAGTTTGGTTTGTAATCCATGTGGTAATGAAAACAGTAATGGCGGCGCCGGCCACTGGAGACAGGAGACGCCAGGCTGACAAGTGCACATCCAACCACGCGGACACAGCGGAGGCCGCGGCTGACGTAATCGCCACTCTGACACTCTGCATGCAGAAGCTCAGGGACGGCGGCGGAGGCCGCGGGAGACGCCATGCCAGATGTAATAAGGCGTTACTGTGACAGCGTCTCAGAGAGACAGGAGAGGATGCAGGGATGTGAACATTAGGATAACAGATGGGATCCGGTCCTGGAGCGCTGAGCCAGCCTTAGGAGGCATCTGATGGGTAAGAAATGGCGTCCAGATACCCGGATCGTGACACCGTCATTCTGAGTTGATCGCTCGCTAGCTACTTTTAGCAGCCGTGCAAACGCATTGTCGCCACCCAGGGGTGTATCTAGGTGATCCAGCACCCCTGGCAAAATAAAGGACTGACGCCCCCCTTCCCCCCCCCCCCCCCCCCACACACACACACACACACACACACACACACTTGAAATAGGAAAGGCACGTGTGCTAAAAAGGGGCATGGTCACACAATAGTAACCCCAATTTAAATTACACCACACAGTAGTGTCCCTTGCTCACATTACACCACACAGTAATGTCCATTATTCACATTATACTACACAGTAGTACTCCTTATATACATTATGCCACATGCTAGAGCCCCTTATTAACATTACGTTACACAGTAGTAACCCTTATAAACATTATGCCACGTTAGAGCCCATTACATGCATTTCACAAAAAGTACAGCAGACCCCTTAAACACATTGCATCAGGTAGAGCCCCTTATACACACTGCGCCAGGTAGAGACCCTTATGCACACTGCACCACGTAGAGACCCTTATACACATTGCACCAGGTAGAGACCTTTATACACATTGCACCAGGTAGAGACCCTTATACACACTGCGATAGGTAGAGCCCCTTATACACACTGTGCTAGGTAGAGACCCTTATGCACACTGCACCAGGTAGAGACCCTTATACACATTGTGCCAGGTAGAGACCTTTATACACATTGCACCAGGAAGAGACCCTTATACACACTGCGCCAGGTAGCTTCTTATACACATTGTGCCAGGTAGAGCCCATTATACACACCCTGCAAGGTAACCCCTTATACACACTGTGCCAGGTAGAGACCCTTCTACACATTGTGCCAGGTAGAGCCCCTTACCAATACTACGCAAGGTAACCCCTTATACACACTGTGCCAGGTAGCCCATTATACACACTGCACCAGGTAGCCCCTTATACACATAGTGCCAGGTAACCACTTATACACACGGTGCCAGGTAACCCCTTATACACACTGCGCCATGTAGTCCATTATACACACTGCACTAGGTAGCCCCTTATACACACTGTGCCAGGTAGCCCATTATAGACACTGTGCAACATAGCCCCTTATACACATTGCACCAGGTAGCCCCATATACACATTGTGCCAGGTAGCCCCTTATACACACTGCACCAGGTAGCTCATTAAACACACTGCGCCAGGTAGCCCTTTATACACACGGTGCCAGGTAGACACTTTTACACACGGTACCAGGTAGCCCCTTATACACACTGCGCCAAATAGAGCCTTTTAGGAAAGAGAGTGAGTGTGTGTGTGTTTTTGTCTGAGTGTGTGTGTCTGTCTGTTGTTACTCACCAGGACAAAGTCACTAACAGGACAGCGCCGAGCAGGAGGTGGACAGTACCACGCAAGGACTGGGAGGCTTGAGGTGTGTGGTGCAGTGCGGACAGCGGGGGGCAAATCAGATGGCCCCCCAGGCAGTGCCTCACTTGCAGGGTCGCCCAGCCATATGTAGAACTGGTAGCAGCCACAGGTGTTCGGCACAGTACCGCATTAAAATCTAGAAAATCTACATAAACTACAGCTCCCAGCAGCCCTTGCTGCCGGGAGCTCCCAAGCTCTCAAGGGCTGCTGGGAGCTGTTTTTAATGTAGCATTTATTGATTTCAGTGCGGACACCAGACACCGCCACCAGGAACTGTGGCTGCTGCCAGCTCTGCATGTTGCAAGGTGTCACTGCGGGGCGGAGGCACACAAATGTACTGCCTCTAAAGTGTACCTCCTGGCCACGGGTGGCACCACCAGGCAGCGCCCCTCCTTTGCTGGCGCCCCTGGCGAGTGCCATCCTGGCCAATGGGTAGATACGCCCCTGTCGCCACTAGAGATGAGCGCCTGAAATTTTTCGGGTTTTGTGTTTTGGTTTTGGGTTCGGTTCCGCGGCTGTGTTTTGGGTTCGAACGCGTTTTGGCAAAACCTCACCGAATTTTTTTTGTCGGATTCGGGTGTGTTTTGGATTCGGGTGTTTTTTTCAAAAAACACTAAAAAACAGCTTAAATCATAGAATTTGGGGGTCATTTTGATCCCAAAGTATTATTAACCTCAAAAACCATAATTTACACTCATTTTCAGTCTATTCTGAATACCTCACACCTCACAATATTATTTTTAGTCCTAAAATTTGCACCGAGGTCGCTGTGTGAGTAAGATAAGCGACCCTAGTGGCCGACACAAACACCGGGCCCATCTAGGAGTGGCACTGCAGTGTCACGCAGGATGTCCCTTCCAAAAAACCCTCCCCAAACAGCACATGACGCAAAGAAAAAAAGAGGCGCAATGAGGTAGCTGTGTGAGTAAGATTAGCGACCCTAGTGGCCGACACAAACACCGGGCCCATCTAGGAGTGGCACTGCAGTGTCACGCAGGATGGCCCTTCCAAAAAACCCTCCCCAAACAGCACATGACGCAAAGAAAAAAAGAGGCGCAATGAGGTAGCTGTGTGAGTAAGATTAGCGACCCTAGTGGCCGACACAAACACCGGGCCCATCTAGGAGTGGCACTGCAGTGTCACGCAGGATGTCCCTTCCAAAAAACCCTCCCCAAACAGCACATGACGCAAAGAAAAAAAGAGGCGCAATGAGGTAGCTGTGTGAGTAAGATTAGCGACCCTAGTGGCCGACACAAACACCGGGCCCATCTAGGAGTGGCACTGCAGTGTCACGCAGGATGTCCCTTCCAAAAAACCCTCCCCAAACAGCACATGACGCAAAGAAAAAAAGAGGCGCAATGAGGTAGCTGACTGTGTGAGTAAGATTAGCGACCCTAGTGGCCGACACAAACACCGGGCCCATTTAGGAGTGGCACTGCAGTGTCACGCAGGATGTCCCTTCCAAAAAACCCTCCCCAATCAGCACATGATGCAAAGAAAAAGAAAAGAAAAAAGAGGTGCAAGATGGAATTGTCCTTGGGCCCTCCCACCCACCCTTATGTTGTATAAACAAAACAGGACATGCACACTTTAACCAACCCATCATTTCAGTGACAGGGTCTGCCACACGACTGTGACTGATATGACGGGTTGGTTTGGACCCCCCCAAAAAAGAAGCAATTAATCTCTCCTTGCACAAACTGGCTCTACAGAGGCAAGATGTCCACCTCATCATCACCCTCCGATATATCACCGTGTACATCCCCCTCCTCACAGATTATCAATTCGTCCCCACTGGAATCCACCATCTCAGCTCCCTGTGTACTTTGTGGAGGCAATTGCTGCTGGTCAATGTCTCCGCGGAGGAATTGATTATAATTCATTTTAATGAACATCATCTTCTCCACATTTTCTGGATGTAACCTCGTACGCCGATTGCTGACAAGGTGAGCGGCGGCTCTAAACACTCTTTCGGAGTACACACTTGTGGGAGGGCAACTTAGGTAGAATAAAGCCAGTTTGTGCAAGGGCCTCCAAATTGCCTCTTTTTCCTGCCAGTATAAGTACGGACTGTGTGACGTGCCTACTTGGATGCGGTCACTCATATAATCCTCCACCATTCTATCAATGTTGAGAGAATCATATGCAGTGACAGTAGACGACATGTCCGTAATCATTGTCAGGTCCTTCAGTCCGGACCAGATGTCAGCATCAGCAGTCGCTCCAGACTGCCCTGCATCACCGCCAGCGGGTGGGCTCGGAATTCTGAGCCTTTTCCTCGCACCCCCAGTTGCGGGAGAATGTGAAGGAGGAGATGTTGACAGGTCGCGTTCCGCTTGACTTGACAATTTTGTCACCAGCAGGTCTTTCAACCCCAGCAGACTTGTGTCTGCCGGAAAGAGAGATCCAAGGTAGGCTTTAAATCTAGGATCGAGCACGGTGGCCAAAATGTAGTGCTCTGATTTCAACAGATTGACCACCCGTGAATCCTTGTTAAGCGAATTAAGGGCTCCATCCACAAGTCCCACATGCCTAGCGGAATCGCTCTGTGTTAGCTCCTCCTTCAATGTCTCCAGCTTCTTCTGCAAAAGCCTGATGAGGGGAATGACCTGACTCAGGCTGGCAGTGTCTGAACTGACTTCACGTGTGGCAAGTTCAAAGGGCATCAGAACCTTGCACAACGTTGAAATCATTCTCCACTGCGCTTGAGACAGGTGCATTCCACCTACTATATCGTGCTCAATTGTATAGGCTTGAATGGCCTTTTGCTGCTCCTCCAACCTCTGAAGCATATAGAGGGTTGAATTCCACCTCGTTACCACTTCTTGCTTCAGATGATGGCAGGGCAGGTTCAGTAGTTTTTGGTGGTGCTCCAGTCTTCTGTACGTGGTGCCTGTACGCCGAAAGTGTCCCGCAATTCTTCTGGCCACCGACAGCATCTCTTGCACGCCCCTGTCGTTTTTTAAAAAATTCTGCACCACCAAATTCAAGGTATGTGCAAAACATGGGACGTGCTGGAATTTGCCCATATTTAATGCACACACAATATTGCTGGCGTTGTCCGATGCCACAAATCCACAGGAGAGTCCAATTGGGGTAAGCCATTCCGCGATGATCTTCCTCAGTTGCCGTAAGAGGTTTTCAGCTGTGTGCGTATTCTGGAAAGCGGTGATACAAAGCGTAGCCTGCCTAGGAAAGAGTTGGCGTTTGCGAGATGCTGCTACTGGTGCCGCCGCTGCTGTTCTTGCGGCGGGAGTCCATACATCTACCCAGTGGGCTGTCACAGTCATATAGTCCTGACCCTGCCCTGCTCCACTTGTCCACATGTCCGTGGTTAAGTGGACATTGGGTACAACTGCATTTTTTAGGACACTGGTGAGTCTTTTTCTGACGTCCGTGTACATTCTCGGTATCGCCTGCCTAGAGAAGTGGAACCTAGATGGTATTTGGTAACGGGGGCACACTGCCTCAATAAATTGTCTAGTTCCCTGTGAACTAACGGCGGATACCGGACGCACGTCTAACACCAACATAGTTGTCAAGGCCTCAGTTATCCGCTTTGCAGTAGGATGACTGCTGTGATATTTCATCTTCCTCGCAAAGGACTGTTGAACAGTCAATTGCTTACTGGAAGTAGTACAAGTGGGCTTACGACTTCCCCTCTGGGATGACCATCGACTCCCAGCGGCAACAACAGCAGCGCCAGCAGCAGTAGGCGTTACACGCAAGGATGCATCGGAGGAATCCCAGGCAGGAGAGGACTCGTCAGAATTGCCAGTGACATGGCCTGCAGGACTATTGGCATTCCTGGGGAAGGAGGAAATTGACACTGAGGGAGTTGGTGGGGTGGTTTGCGTGAGCTTGGTTACAAGAGGAAGGGATTTACTGGTCAGTGGACTGCTTCCGCTGTCACCCAAAGTTTTTGAACTTGTCACTGACTTATTATGAATGCGCTGCAGGTGACGTATAAGGGAGGATGTTCCGAGGTGGTTAACGTCCTTACCCCTACTTATTACAGCTTGACAAAGGGAACACACGGCTTGACACCTGTTGTCCGCATTTCTGGTGAAATACCTCCACACCGAAGAGCTGATTTTTTTGGTATTTTCACCTGGCATGTCAACGGCCATATTCCTCCCACGGACAACAGGTGTCTCCCCGGGTGCCTGACTTAAACAAACCACCTCACCATCAGAATCCTCCTGGTCAATTTCCTCCCCAGCGCCAGCAACACCCATATCCTCCTCATCCTGGTGTACTTCAACACTGACATCTTCAATCTGACTATCAGGAACTGGACTGCGGGTGCTCCTTCCAGCACTTGCAGGGGGCGTGCAAATGGTGGAAGGCGCATGCTCTTCACGTCCAGTGTTGGGAAGGTCAGGCATCGCAACCGACACAATTGGACTCTCCTTGTGGATTTGGGATTTCGAAGAATGCACAGTTCTTTGCTGTGCTGCTTTTGCCAGCTTGAGTCTTTTCATTTTTCTAGCGAGAGGCTGAGTGCTTCCATCCTCATGTGAAGCTGAACCACTAGCCATGAACATAGGCCAGGGCCTCAGCCGTTCCTTGCCACTCCGTGTCGTAAATGGCATATTGGCAAGTTTACGCTTCTCCTCCGACAATTTTATTTTAGGTTTTGGAGTCCTTTTTTTTCTGATATTTGGTGTTTTGGATTTGACATGCTCTGTACTATGACATTGGGCATCGGCCTTGGCAGACGACGTTGCTGGCATTTCATCGTCTCGGCCATGACTAGTGGCAGCAGCTTCAGCACGAGGTGGAAGTGGATCTTGATCTTTCCCTAATTTTGGAACCTCAACATTTTTGTTCTCCATATTTTAATAGGCACAACTAAAAGGCACCTCAGGTAAACAATGGAGATGGATACTAGTATACAATTATGGACTGCCTGCCGAGTGCAGACACAGAGGTAGCCACAGCCGTGAACTACCGTACTGTACTGTGTCTGCTGCTAATATAGACTGGTTGATAAAGAGATAGTATACTCGTAACTAGTATGTATGTATAAAGAAAGAAAGAAAAACCACGGTTAGGTGGTATATACAATTATGGACGGGCTGCCGAGTGCCGACACAGAGGTAGCCACAGCCGTGAACTACCGCACTGTACTGTGTCTGCTGCTAATATATAGACTGGTTGATAAAGAGATAGTATACTCGTAACTAGTATGTATGTATAAAGAAAGAAAAAAAAACCACGGTTAGGTGGTATATACAATTATGGACGGGCTGCCGAGTGCCGACACAGAGGTAGCCACAGCCGTGAACTACCGCACTGTACTGTGTCTGCTGCTAATATAGACTGGTTGATAAAGAGATAGTATACTCGTAACTAGTATGTATGTATAAAGAAAGAAAAAAAAACCACGGTTAGGTGGTATATACAATTATGGACGGGCTGCCGAGTGCCGACACAGAGGTAGCCACAGCCGTGAACTACCGCACTGTACTGTGTCTGCTGCTAATATATAGACTGGTTGATAAAGAGATAGTATACTCGTAACTAGTATGTATGTATAAAGAAAGAAAAAAAAACCACGGTTAGGTGGTATATACAATTATGGACGGGCTGCCGAGTGCTGACACAGAGGTAGCCACAGCCGTGAACTACCGCACTGTACTGTGTCTGCTGCTAATATAGACTGGTTGATAAAGAGATAGTATACTCGTAACTAGTATGTATGTATAAAGAAAGAAAAAAAAACCACGGTTAGGTGGTATATACAATTATGGACGGGCTGCCGAGTGCCGACACAGAGGTAGCCACAGCCGTGAACTACCGCACTGTACTGTGTCTGCTGCTAATATAGACTGGTTGATAAAGAGATAGTATACTCGTAACTAGTATGACTATAAAGAAAGAAAAAAAAACCACGGTTAGGTGGTATATACAATTATGGACGGGCTGCCGAGTGCCGACACAGAGGTAGCCACAGCCGTGAACTACCGCACTGTACTGTGTCTGCTGCTAATATATAGACTGGTTGATAAAGAGATAGTATACTCGTAACTAGTATGTATGTATAAAGAAAGAAAAAAAAACCACGGTTAGGTGGTATATACAATTATGGACGGGCTGCCGAGTGCCGACACAGAGGTAGCCACAGCCGTGAACTACCGCACTGTACTGTGTCTGCTGCTAATATAGACTGGTTGATAAAGAGATAGTATACTCGTAACTAGTATGTATGTATAAAGAAAGAAAAAAAAAACCACGGTTAGGTGGTATATACAATTATGGACGGGCTGCCGAGTGCCGACACAGAGGTAGCCACAGCCGTGAACTACCGCACTATACTGTGTCTGCTGCTAATATATAGACTGGTTGATAAAGAGATAGTATACTCGTAACTAGTATGTATGTATAAAGAAAGAAAAAAAAACCACGGTTAGGTGGTATATACAATTATGGACGGGCTGCCGAGTGCCGACACAGAGGTAGCCACAGCCGTGAACTACCGCACTGTACTGTGTCTGCTGCTAATATATAGACTGGTTGATAAAGAGATAGTATACTCGTAACTAGTATGTATGTATAAAGAAAGAAAAAAAAACCACGGTTAGGTGGTATATACAATTATGGACGGGCTGCCGAGTGCCGACACAGAGGTAGCCACAGCCGTGAACTACCGCACTGTACTGTGTCTGCTGCTAATATAGACTGGTTGATAAAGAGATAGTATACTCGTAACTAGTATGTATGTATAAAGAAAGAAAAAAAAACCACGGTTAGGTGGTATATACAATTATGGACGGGCTGCCGAGTGCCGACACAGAGGTAGCCACAGCCGTGAACTACCGCACTGTACTGTGTCTGCTGCTAATATAGACTGGTTGATAAAGAGATAGTATACTCGTAACTAGTATGACTATAAAGAAAGAAAAAAAAACCACGGTTAGGTGGTATATACAATTATGGACGGGCTGCCGAGTGCCGACACAGAGGTAGCCACAGCCGTGAACTACCGCACTGTACTGTGTCTGCTGCTAATATATAGACTGGTTGATAAAGAGATAGTATACTCGTAACTAGTATGTATGTATAAAGAAAGAAAAAAAAACCACGGTTAGGTGGTATATACAATTATGGACGGGCTGCCGAGTGCCGACACAGAGGTAGCCACAGCCGTGAACTACCGCACTGTACTGTGTCTGCTGCTAATATAGACTGGTTGATAAAGAGATAGTATACTCGTAACTAGTATGTATGTATAAAGAAAGAAAAAAAAACCACGGTTAGGTGGTATATACAATTATGGACGGGCTGCCGAGTGCCGACACAGAGGTAGCCACAGCCGTGAACTACCGCACTGTACTGTGTCTGCTGCTAATATATAGACTGGTTGATAAAGAGATAGTATACTCGTAACTAGTATGTATGTATAAAGAAAGAAAAAAAAACCACGGTTAGGTGGTATATACAATTATGGACGGGCTGCCGAGTGCCGACACAGAGGTAGCCACAGCCGTGAACTACCGCACTGTACTGTGTCTGCTGCTAATATATAGACTGGTTGATAAAGAGATAGTATACTCGTAACTAGTATGTATGTATAAAGAAAGAAAGAAAAACCACGGTTAGGTGGTATATACAATTATGGACGGGCTGCCGAGTGCCGACACAGAGGTAGCCACAGCCGTGAACTACCGCACTGTACTGTGTCTGCTGCTAATATATAGACTGGTTGATAAAGAGATAGTATACTCGTAACTAGTATGTATGTATAAAGAAAGAAAGAAAAACCACGGTTAGGTGGTATATACAATTATGGACGGGCTGCCGAGTGCCGACACAGAGGTAGCCACAGCCGTGAACTACCGCACTGTACTGTGTCTGCTGCTAATATATAGACTGGTTGATAAAGAGATAGTATACTCGTAACTAGTATGTATGTATAAAGAAAGAAAAAAAAACCACGGTTAGGTGGTATATACAATTATGGACGGGCTGCCGAGTGCCGACACAGAGGTAGCCACAGCCGTGAACTACCGCACTGTACTGTGTCTGCTGCTAATATAGACTGGTTGATAAAGAGATAGTATACTCGTAACTAGTATGTATGTATAAAGAAAGAAAAAAAAACCACGGTTAGGTGGTATATACAATTATGGACGGGCTGCCGAGTGCCGACACAGAGGTAGCCACAGCCGTGAACTACCGCACTGTACTGTGTCTGCTGCTAATATAGACTGGTTGATAAAGAGATAGTATACTCGTAACTAGTATGACTATAAAGAAAGAAAAAAAAACCACGGTTAGGTGGTATATACAATTATGGACGGGCTGCCGAGTGCCGACACAGAGGTAGCCACAGCCATGAACTACCGCACTGTACTGTGTCTGCTGCTAATATAGACTGGTTGATAAAGAGATAGTATACTACTAATATTATATATACTGGTGGTCAGGTCACTGGTCACTAGTCACACTGGCAGTGGCACTCCTGCAGCAAAAGTGTGCACTGTTTAATTTTAATATAATATTATGTACTCCTGGCTCCTGCTATAACCTATAACTGGCACTGCAGTGCTCCCCAGTCTCCCCCACAATTATAAGCTGTGTGAGCTGAGCACAGTCAGATATATATATACATTGATGCAGCACACTGGGCTGAGCAGTGCACACAGATATGGTATGTGACTGAGTCACTGTGTGTATCGTTTTTTTCAGGCAGAGAACGGATATATTAAATAAAACAAACAACTGCACTGTCTGGTGGTCACTGTGGTCGTCAGTCACTAAACTCTGCACTCTCTTCTACAGTATCACAGCCTCAGGTCAATCTCTCTCTCTCTCTCTCAACCCTAATCTAAATGGAGAGGACGCCAGCCACGTCCTCTCCCTATCAATCTCAATGCACGTGTGAAAATGGCGGCGACGCGCGGCTCCTTATATAGAATCCGAGTCTCGCGAGAATCCGACAGCGTCATGATGACGTTTGGGCGCGCTCGGGTTAACCGAGCAAGGCGGGAGGATCCGAGTCTGCTCGGACCCGTGAAAAAAACATGAAGTTCGTGCGGGTTCGGATTCAGAGAAACCGAACCCGCTCATCTCTAGTCGCCACCCATGGGGGAGTGTATTTTCGCTTTGCAAGTTTGCGGTCATATGTGCAGCCGAGCGACACAAACACATTTTGTGCAAAACAAGACCAGCCCTGTAGTTAATTATCCTGTGCGATGATTCTAGCAATGGAGGTCCCGGAATTGACGTCAGATACCCGCCCTGCAAACGCCTGGACACACCTGCGTTTTCCGAAACACTCCCAGAAAACGGTCAGTTGCCACCCACAAACGCCCTCTTCCTGTCAATCTCCTTGCGATTGGCTGTGCGAATGGACTCGTCGCTAAAAGCATTGCACAACAACGATGCTCTTTGTACCCGTACGACGTGCGAGCGCATTGCGGCGCATACTCATACGCAGTTATGTAATTTTTTTACCTGATCGCAGCACTGTGAAAATCGGCAGCGAGCGATCAACTCGGAATGACCCGCTTTATGCATATGCTGCTACAATACCCTTCCCTGATCTGTACGTCTGAATATACAAGGACTGCTATGCCCACTTTAAGTGTCTACTGACACTGCAGTCATGCCTTTAATCTACTTCTGATTTTATTGATTTTTTATTCTACAAACCCCTTTTTTAACCCTATATGTTTCAAAGTACAGGGAGGAGGAGCACACACTACACACAGCACAGTACAGGGAGGGAGCCAGTGGTGCAAGTGGGCGGGTACGGGTGGGTACGGCGTACCCGTAAGAATTTAGCCGTGGGTACGCCGTACCCACACCGACGGGCCGCCGCTCCTCGCACCGCCGCTGATGTGAGGGAAGGAGAGCGCAGCCTGTGCCTCTCCTTCCCCTCAGTCTCCGGCGGGTGTCATAGTTTAATTCAGCGCCGATCCGTGAGCCAATCAGAGCTCGCGGTGCGAGCTCTGATTGGCTCACGGCTCGGCGCTGAATTAAACTGTGAGACACCCGCCGGAGACTGAGGGGAAGGAGAGGCACAGGCTGCGCTCTCCTTCCCTCACACAGGACAGCAGCGGCAGCGGTGAGCAGGGAAGGGGGGGGGGGCATGTTATACCTGGCACTGGGGGGGCATTTCTATCTGGCACTGGGGGATATCTGGTACTGGGGGGGGCATTTCTATCTGGCACTGGGGGATATCTGGCACTGGGGGGCATATATACCTGGCACTGGGGGATATCTGGCACTGGGGGGCATATATACCTGGCACTGGGGGATATCTGGCACAGGGGGGCATGTATACCTGGCACTGGGGGATATCTGGCACTGGGGGGGCATGTATACCTGGCACTGGGGGATATCTGGCACTGGGGGCATATCTGGCACTGTAGGGGCATTTCTGTATCTGGCACGGGGGGCAATGTATATCTGACACAGTGGGAGCATTTGTGTATCTGGCACTGTGGGGCAATGTGTATCTGGCACTGTGGGGCAATGTATATCTGGCACTGTGGGGCAACGTGTATCTGACACTGCGAGGCAATGTATATCTGGCACTCTGGGGGCATTTCTATATCTGGCACTGTGGGGCAATGTGTATCTGGCACTGTGGGGCAATGTGTATCTGGCACTGTGGGGCAATGTATATCTGGCACTGTGGGGCAACGTGTATCTGGCACTATTGGGGTCATACGTGTATCTGCCCCTCCCCCATATGTGTATCACGCCCCCATTTTCATTGGCCACGCCCCATGTGGCATTTGGCCACACCCATTTTTTTGCGCGCACACAGTACCCGTAAGACATTTTTTCTACTTGCACCACTGGAGGGAGCACACACAAGTAGTGAAACACAGACATAGCCACCATATTACCTACATAGCCACCACATTATTACATGAATAGCACCACATTATACAAATAGCACTGCATTACACGTATAGCACCACGTTACACGTATAGCAGCGCATTACATGTATAGCACTACAAGTATAGCACTGCATTACACAAATAGCACCACATAACACGAAGTACAGGTATACATTACAGGTATAGCACTGCACTACACGTATAGCACCGCATTATACGACTAGCACCACATTACATACGTAGCCACAGCATTACATATGTAGACACCGCATAAATAGGCCCATCATCATGGACAGACATTGGGCAGCTATAGGGCTGAATAACGTTGCATTAGAGATTGTCCCAGGGCTGGCTGTGAGTGCTGCCTGGTCAGCTGGCATCCTGAGAACAAAGTACATCCTGCTCCTGTCCAGTCCCCAAACCATACACTGTGCCCGGGGACGCCCTAACCCTTACACCATCATGATAATGCAAATAATGTAAATAAAAATAACCTCCCTGCCGAGTCCCCTTCAGTGCTCAGTCGCCGCTCTGGCCAGTTCAGTGAGAGTGCGGGAGCTGGGGTGGCAGCGGATGTAGTGAACCCGGCTCCGACCATCGCTTTGCTGCTGCTCCTGGGCTGGGCTTGTTGAAGAGACCTTTAGCCGGGGCCAGGGAGAGGATGCTGCTGGGCTGGTTAACTTTCTCAAGGTCCCCCATTGGTAGAACAGCATCACCACTTTTCACGGCTAGCGGCACCTGGAAGTGCCCGCTAGCCTAACTTCCGGATTGCATTCCAATGAACCACAAGTACTGGAAGCAGTGTGAGCCAGCCCAGCCTGCGTGTGAATCAGCCTGGCTGAGGGGTATATGGGACCAGTCCATCGGAATCTGTCATGGTGTCCTGGTGGGCCAATCCGCCCCTACATGTGCAGTTGTGTATATGGTGCCCAAATATGTAGTAATGTAGTGGAGGATTGCTAATGGATACTCCTTCAGAGCCCCTGTTCCTATGGATGTAAAAAAAAATTAAATGTATTTTAATATGCCTCTAAACCCATAATGTACATGCTCCATCACGCTGGTTGGCCTAGTTGTAAAGGAATCTCACTGCAGGCAGATGTAGTCCTTGGCTCAGTTGTCATTTCAGTTCTTTAGAAAGTTCCATTAATATGTTTTTTTTTTTTTTTTTACCATGTTTAAAAAGTCCTACATAGCAGTTGTATTGAGAGCCAGCTATTTCTTTTTTTAGTAAATCCAGAGTCTTTAGATGTCCTTAGTTTCCTGACCTCAGAGTGTCCTCTCATTACAGTTTTATAAAACATTTATGGCTGAGATCACCTTGCAGAGCTATGTGGTTTTCCTGCCAGCTCTCTGCACCGCCCAAGATCTGATCCCCTATTTCCACTTCCATTTTTAATGAGAACAGAAGAAGCTTTCGCTGGCGTTAAAAGCAATAAAGCAAGGCGCTGAGAAAGTTACCAATATAGTCATTACTCGAGGAATCCTATTCCAAGGCATTCCTCAAGTTACACAGGGACATTTCCATATCTTATAGGTTAAGTAGGCCATGTCGTGCAGTCCAGTTTAAATTATATAACGTCAAAAAGCCAAACTAAATAAAATACAGTTCTCTAAAACTGCAATAAAGGCATTTTTATATGGAATATACAAAACCTGGTTTATTAGCTTTCAGAGAAGTAGAGTCCTGACAAAAAAATAATACATTATTGTTGTTCAGCTGTAGGAATATAATTGTTTTTTTTTGCTTTGTTTTGTTTTGTTTAACCCAAGGTTATAAAACACATATTAACATGGATCTTGCCAAGTAAGACCCTCCCAACCACCCTTCTCCCATCCTCAGAAGGGCCGATGGCCACGTGGGCCGGTCCAGCCGAGCAGCAGTTTGCTTCCGAGCCGACTGCAGATTTAAACAATTGCCCCCCCCCCCCCCCCCCCCCCACACTTGTGTCACTGAGACACGCTGCCGCTCAGTCCGGCGGCAGCGTGTCTCAGCCTTCAGGAGAGGAGAGCGCACCAGCGCGGCTATGTCTGGCGGCGTGTAGCGGACTTCAAACCAGCCGTCGGTCAGTGAGCCAATCAGAGTTCGCAGACTGGCAGCCAATCTGGAGCCGCCGCTGCCGGTCCGCGAGCTCTGATTGGCTCACGAACCGGCGGCTAGTTTGAAGTCCTACACGCCGGCGCCAGGTATAGCCGCGTGCCCGCAGAGTCTTGACACCCTCACATCACAGCCGGTGGAGCAGCAGCAGCACAGCAGCGGTAAGCAGCTGCAGCACTGCTGTGGGGGCAATTGTATACCTGGCACTGTGGGGGCAATTGGCTGGCAATGTGGGGCATTTGTATACCTGGCACTGTGGGGGCAATTGTTTACCTGGCACTGTGGGGGCATTTGTATACCTGGCATTGTGGGGGCATTTGTATACCTGGCACTATGTGGGCAATTGGCTGGCACTGTGGGGGCATTTGTTTACCTGGTACTGTGGGGGCATTTGTATACCTGGCACTGTGGGGGCATTTGTATACCTGGCACTGTGGGGGCAATTGTTTACCTGGCACTGTGGGGGCAATTGTGGATCTCGCAATGCACTATTGGGGGCATATGTCTGTGTATCACGTCCCATTTTAATTGGCCACACCCATTTTTTGGGCGGGCAGGCCTTTGGCGCGCGCACACAGTACCTCTATGGGACACTCTCTGTCTGATTGGTCGTCGCTTAGCTCCGCCGGGAGTGCACACAGACGCTCTCATTCTAGTGAATGGGGCGCGTGCGTGTCCACGCCCCTTTTCTGGAGCGCACGCGCTTAGTTACAACCTTTATTTTTCCATACCCCAACTTCAACATTTCCACTTCAACCAATTGTGTGTATTTTAATATAGAATGATGTACACTTGTATGTTGTTATAATATGAATTATATTTGTAAGAGCATAGACTAAGAAGTAGGAGGAGTCGGGAATAGTAAGGGGAGGAGTCAGATGCTGACACCGAGGTGGGCCTGTATGCTTCAAAAATGCCAGGGCCTATTTTTGGTCCCAGTCCAGCCCTGACTACAGGCTGAGTAACCCTCAGAGACTGACACCGGAACCCCAACAGCTGGTGTAATGCTGGCAGCCGGAATCCCGACAAGCGTTTGGTGTTCCTACTTGGTTGGTGGGTCCACACCAACCAACCAAGTGGGAATATAATCTGTTGCAAGCGAAACGAGCCACCGGGCCCGAAGCGTGGCGAGCGCAGCGAACCCGCAAGGGCACACCCTGCCTCGCTGCTGGGATTCCAGCAGACAGGATGCCGCTGTCGGTATAGTGACAGCCGCATCCCGTCTGCCGGGATATCATATGTATTCCACACCGAGCTCTCATCAAATATCTATGCTTTTTGTACTGCTTGAAGAAGATAGGCAAAAGAAAACCATGGACGAATACGTATGGTCCTCTGTTTTTTAATTTTTCAAAATTACATATATATTTCCCTATATGAATGAACAAAAGTCCAGCAGCACTATGTGTTTCACAAATCCAAAGCTGCATTGTGTATCTCAGTCTTATTGTATCTTCCACATATTTGAGGTCATGCAGAAGGAATGTAAGCCTAAAGACCTATTTGCTGCATTGTAGGCTGAAGAGAAATGACATCATCCGCAAAGGGCAGCAGTGGCCCGAGTCTGACACGTTTGCTGTTAAATTTGTACCAATGCATGAAAGAGGTGAGCAATTCTGTATCAGATGGCTGCCTAATTGTAGCCTGGGGGGCGCACAGACATTCTCATCCAAATAATCCTCAGGATCTATGTTGCAGACCTTCTATTTCTGCCTATTTTATGCTCCTTAATATTTTACAGCTTTTATTATTTATTTCACCACCTGAGTATTTTAGAATTAACCTATGACAGAGCAGACATACAACCTCTATTTCTGCTGCGGGGTACACTGGGATCCACAAGGATTGGACAATGGGGTGTAGAGTAGGATCTTGATCCGAGGCACCAACAGGCTCAAAGCTTTGACTGTTCCCAGAATGCACAGCGCCGCCTCCTATATCACCCCGCCTCCCAGCACAGGAGCTCAGTTTGTCAGTTGGTGCTGCATTAAGCAGGCACTTAACAGAGGGGCTGCTCCAGGCAGCCCTGAGAAAAGCTTTTTATGAAGAAAAAGTGAAGACTTCAGGGCAGCAGCGGTTGTAAATGTCTTGTGACATTCACTGCTGCAGCTCCAGTTCTCCCCAGCGGCGCTGTACACTCCCGAGCCCTGGTTGCCGGGTACCTACAGTGGAGGCTCCGGTTTTCTTCACGTTAGACACACACGGCTGGGGCTCTCCTGGATCGCGTGGCCGCGCTTCGGGAGGTGGTAAGCGGTCTTTATCGCGATCCGGCGCGGTCAGTGGGAGGCGGGCCGCATGTGCTGGCGGTGGACACTGTGGCAGTACAGGCGATCCCACTAGATCACCAGGGCATGGGCGCAGGTCAGGTTTTCTCTTTAAACCGTTTTTTTTTTATATCGCCCACAGTACCCGGTGGTTTTGCCAGCAGAGGGGATAAGGCTTAGACCTGAAGCCCCTCCCCCAGCCCCAGGGCGCCATTTCTAGCAAGTGTTCCCGCCCTGGAGCTGCATTTCTGTCTTTTCCTCACTCCCTGTCAGTGTCTGCGGCGCCATTATTCCTCAGCTCACTGTTCCTGGGACTGCTTGGGCAAATCCTCCTATGTAAAGCCGCCTGGTTGTCAGCGCTGTGCCTTTACATGACACTTATACCCCTTTTACACCTACGAGCACGGGTCGCAGCCGGGAGCCTGACACGGGAGCTGCCCCCTGCTGCGACCCGTGCTCGGTCCCTTTCCCATTAGCAGTCACAACCCGGCATATGCCGGGTTGGTGACGCTTCTAGCTACACGGCAGGGGCGGCGCAGGGAGATCACATGATCTCCCAGCGCCGCCCATCCATACAGTGTAAACGGGAGCCGTGTCGCATCGACACGGCTCCCGTTTACACTACACCCTACCCGGATCATTCCCGTGTCCTACCCAGGTAAATAGCCGGGTAGGATTCACGGGTCACTTGATCCGGGTTTACCCTTTTCCACTTGCCAAAAACACGGGTAAATGCGCGCCCCCGTGCATTTACCCGTGTTTTTTGAGCTAGTGGAAAAGGGGTATTAAGTATTCTACCTGCCTTTTTAGACAGTGATAGTTAAGAAAGAGTGCATTTAGGGGGTAATTCCAAGTTGATCGCAGCAGGAAATTTTTTAGCAGTTGGGCAAAACCATGTGCACTGCAGGGGGGGGGGGCAGATATAACATGTGCAGAGAGAGTTAGATTTGGATGGGTTATTTTGTTTCTGTGCAGGGTAAATACTGGCTGCTTTATTTTTACACTGCAATTTAGATTGCAGATTGAACTCACCACACCCAAATCTAACTCTCTCTGCACATGTTATATCTGCCCCCCCTGCAGTGCACATGGTTTTGCCCAACTGCTAAAAAATTTCCTGCTGCGATCAACTTGGAATTACCCCCTTAGGCAGAGTTTTATAGTACAATTACCCTGTGATATACATCCAGTTCTTACTGTGTAGTGTTATATCTATTGACTATTTTATTTAGCAATATAAGCTAGTCCAGTGCAGTATTATTGTCAGTAATAACCTCTGCATTGTACAAACTGAGACTTTCTGTGTGTGCATTTGATAGCTGAGTGGTGTCCATTTTGTGTCTTTCACTCAACTTGCTATCCCTATATTCCATAACCTGAGGGGGCTTCGTGCGTCAGGTGTTATCTAATATAGGATTTTCACAAAGATATACTGTATTACGTATTTTTCTCTGTAATTTAGTCACCATATCTCTCCTTTATCTCTGCTAGTGCTGACTACACTGCGCAGGGGTTTGGGTTTAGAGGTATAGTGCTGCTGATAATTGTACTGTGTTATATCATGTCTGCTTCTGAGGGTAACGGTTCATGGGCGGAACACACTGCTGGTGTTGCTGAAGCCACAGACATATATGAGGAGAATATAGCAGCTGTGGGCTCTGGTTCTGGGGGCTTCTTGCCCCCCAGTGGGACGGTGGCAACGGGGGCACATACTGACCCACCGTGGGCCGCTTTTTCCACACTTCTGCATACGCTAGTTCATAAACTAACACCCCCTATGGGACCCCCTATGCTGGTACAACCGTATGTGGTCCCTGCAGCTAACCCGCCGTAGGCGGACGATTTATCTGCTCAATTAAAGAAGTTGAACCAGTCCTTGACTACTAAAAAGTCTGACCAATGCTCGCCTAGGTCCAAGAGGTCCTTTAAGCGAGCGCTTGTCTCCTCACAATCCACTGCTGTCACTGACACCTCGTCTGATGAAGACGGCACATATACTGACCCCACAGGTTCTGATTCAGATACGGCTCATGGGGAGGGTAGTTCACATGTGGATGTTCCTGATCTTTTGGAGGCTATTAAGTTAATTCTGTAGATTACGGATGAGCTTGAGCCATCCGTCCCTCCTAAGAAACCAGATAGGTTCAAGCGTCAGAAGGTGGTTAAACAAGTTTTACCTCACTCTCATCACCTAGTGGATATACGTCAGGAACCCTGGGAAAACCCGGGTACGAAGTTTGTGCCTCAAAAGAAGATGTTGGCTCGCTATCCCCTCGCGCCAGAGCTGTCTAAGAATTGGGAAACGCCTCCTACAGTGGACTCACATGTGGCTAGGATGGTGGTTTCCTCAGCTCTACCTGTCACTACCGTCACGTCTCTAAAAGAGCCTATGGATAAACGTGTGGAGGGCTGTCTGAAAGCGATTTACACCCTCACGGGTGCTGCACAAAGGCCCACTATTGCAGCTACATGGGCTGCAGAGGCTATTGAAGCATGGGCCTTGGAGTTAGAAGCTGAAATCTCCTCTGACCATGCTAGACAATGCTTGTCATATATTGTCACAGCTTCTCGATATATTAAAGAGGCGGCTTCTGATGCCGGTATCCTAGCAGCCAAGGCCTCTACTACGTCAGTCCTGGCTCGCCGGATATTGTGGCTGAGCTCCTGGTCTGTGGATCTGGACTCTAGAAAAACCCTGGAGGTACTCCCTTTCAAGGGAGATATTCTGTTTGGGGAGAACTTAAATAAGATAGTGGCTGACTTGGCTACTTCCAAAACTGCCTGTCTTCCTAATACCGCTCCTTCTGTGTCGAAGGCTAAAGGTACGTCCTTTCGCCCCTTTCGTCCTTCAGGTAAAGCAAAAGGTCAGGGTACAACAAGCAGGCCCGCACTTCCAAACCTGGTAAGCCAAAGCCAAAAAGAGCCTGGGCGGCCCGTCAGCCAGCTTCCAAGGCCGATAAGCCTGCCGCATGACGGGGCGGGCCTCCCCCTGGGGGATCCCAGGGTGGGGGGCCGGCTTCTAGAGTATACCCAGGAATGGTTGAAGACCACTTCAGATGCCTGGGTACGGGAAGTCATCACTTGAGGTTATGCCATAGCCTTCTAAATGCGACCCCCTCATCGATTTTGCCAGACAGATGTCCCTTTGGACCAGACAAAGGCAAAAACTCTACACTCGGTGGTACAGACCCTCCTGGATACAGGAGTCGTAGTACAGGTGCCTCTTGCTCAGAGGGGCCGGGGGTACTATTCTCCGCTGTTTCTCAACCTCAAGGCATTGAACAGATTTGTGAAGATTTCCAAGTTCCGTATGGAAACCCTTCGCTCTATAGTTCTGGCCTTGGAACCTGGGGACTACATGGTCTCCCTGGACATACAGGATGCTTACCTGCACATTCCTATAGCAGTGTCACATCAACAATACCTGAGGTTTGCTATTGGCAACATCTATTACCAGTTTCGGGCATTACCTTTTGGTTTAACAACGGCTCTGCGAGTCTTCACCAAAGTTATGGCGGTGATGACGGTGGTACTCCGCCGTCAAGGGGTCGGGATACTGCCGTATCTGGACGACTTGTTAATCCTGCCAAATTCCCCTGATCTTCTCCTGCGTCATCTGGATATGACGGTCCGGTTTCTACAAGCCCACGGGTGGCTCATCAACTGGAAGAAATCCTCCCTGGTCCCTGCTCAGAGCATGGTGCACCTGGGAGCGCTGTTGGACACTCACAACCAGAGGTTGCTCTTGTCTCAGGAGAAAGTCCTGAAGCTTCAGGACATGATTCGTTGCTTCCTTTCTCGTCCGCAAGTGTCGATACATTCAGCAATGCAGGTGCTGGGCCTCATGGTATCAGCATTCGACATGGTGGAGTATGCTCAATTCCATTCTCGCCCCCTCCAGAGGCTGATTCTAGCCAAGTGGGACGGCCTGCCTCACCGGATCAGATCTCAAATGATCTTATTGACTCCGGAGGTCCATCTGTCGCTGCTTTGGTGGCTCCGGGACCAACAATTGTGCAGGGGTCGTCCCTTCTGGATATCCAACTGGGTCCTGTTGACGACAGATGCCAATCTAAGAGGTTGGGGTGCGGTGCTGGAGCAGCACTCCCTTCAGGGTCGGTGGACCAAGGAGGAATCTCTCCTCTCGATCAACATTCTGGAATTGCGGGCGGTCTTCAACTCATTGAACCTGGCCCAGCATTTAATTCAGAACCGTCCTGTTCAAGTACAGTCGGACAACGCCACCACAGTGGCTTACATAAATCATCAAGGCGTTTGGCAATGAAGGAAGTCTCACGGATTCTGCGTTGGGCGGAACGCCATCTACCAGCCATATCGGCAATATTCATTCCGGTAGTCCTGAATTGGGAAGTGGACTTTCTCAGTCGTCAGGACGTACATGCCGGCGAGTGGGGCCTCCATCCAGAAGTGTTTCAACTCCTAGTGGAAAAGTGGGGTCTTCCAGATGTAGATCTGATGGCGTCTCGACACAATCACAAGGTTTCGGTCTTCGGAGCAAGGACAAGGGATCCTCAAGCAGCATTCGTGGATGCTCTGGCGGTGCCGTGGAGGTTTCGGCTGCCGTACGTGTTCCCTCCGGTGTCACTCCTGCCCAGGGTAATTCGGAAGTTCAAGCAAGAAAAAGGAAATCTGCTTCTCATAGCTCCGGCGTGGCCCAGACGGCACTGGTTCTCAGACCTGCAAGGCCTATCGTCGTACCGTCCACTTCTACTTCCACAACGCCCAGACCTCCTCGTTCAGGGCCCCTGTGTCTATCAGGACCTAGCCCGGCTATCTTTGACGGCGTGGCTCTTGAAGCTTCCGTCTTGAGGGCTAAGGGTTTTTCTGAAGAGGTCATTAAAACTATGTTGCGGGCCCGGAAACTGGCTTCTGCTCAGATTTATCGGGTGGTCTTCAGTATGCCGACTGACGGGATCCCGGCGCACAGTATACCGGCGCCGGGATCCCGACAGCCGGCATACCGACACTTATTCTCCCTTGTGGGGGTCCACAACCCCCCTGGAGGGAGAATAAAATAGCGTGGCGAGCGCAGCGAGCCCGCAAGGGGCTCATTTGCGCTCACCACACTGTCGGTAAGCCGGCGGTCGGGCTCCCGGCGCCGGTATGCTGGACGCCGGGAGCCCGACCGCCGGCATACCATAGTGAACCCGATTTATCATGGGGTCTGGCATTCCTACTTTGTTTGGTGCACATCTAACAATTATGACGCTTCCAAGTTTAGTACAGCCAAACTTTTGGCTTTTTTGCAGCAAGGCCTAGATTTAGGCCTGCGTCTGGCCTCCCTCAAGGTTCATATTTCTGCCTTGTCGGTGTGGTTTCAGAGAAAAATTGCGACTTTACCTGATGTTCATAATTTCACTCAGTGTGTGTTGCGTATCCAACCTCCCTATGTCCCGCCTGTGGCTCCTTGGGACTTGTCGGTGGTTTTGGAGGCGTTGCAGGAGCCTCCATATGAACCTCTTGGTTCATCTGACCTTAAGTGGCTTTCCCTTAAGGTGGTGTTCTTGCTGGCTATTGCCTCTGCTAGAAGAGTGTCGGATCTGGGTGCCTTGTCTTGTAGTTCCACATATCTGATTTTTCACCGTGACCGGGCGGTTCTTAGTACTCGTCCCGGATATTTATCTGAGGTGGTTTCTTCGTTCCACCTTAATCAGGAGATTGTGGTTCCGGCCTTTGTCTCTCCTGATTTGTCTCCCAAAGAGCGGTCTTTGGATGTGGTACGGGCTCTCCGTATCTATGTGAAGAGAACTGCTTCTATTCGAAAAACTGATTCTCTCTTTGTTTTGTTTGGATTTCACAAACGTGGCTGGCCTGCCCACAAGCAGACCCTGGCCAGATGGATTAGAATGGTGATTGCACATCCTTATGTGAGGGCTGGTCTGTCAGCTCCTGCTCACATTACGGCCCATTCTACTCGGTCTGTTGGACCTTCTTGGGCGGCCCAACGTGGTGCGACCCTTGATCAATTGTGCAAGGCGGCTACGTGGTCCTCAGGGAACACGTTCATAAGGTTCTATGCCTTCGATACTGCCGCTTCCCAGGATGCTTCCTTTGGATGCCGGGTTCTTGTGCCCGCTACAGTGCGTCCCCTCCCATAAGGAACTGCTTTAGGACATCCCCATTGTCCAATCCTTGTGGAGCCCAGTGTACCCCGCAGCAGAAAACGAGTTTTATGGTAAGAACTTACCTTTGTTAAAACTCTTTCTGCGAGGTACACTGGGCTCCACAAGGCGCCCACCCTGACGCACTTAGCTTCTTTGGGTTGGTATGGCATTAGCCGCTGACACTTCTCCTGTCATGAGAGTGTGGTGTATGTGGCTACTAACCGTTGTCGTCTCTTTTCCTGCTACTGCATTGGGCTGGTTAACTAAAAACTGAGCTCCTGTGCTGGGAGGCGGGGTGATATAGGAGGCGGCACTGTGCATTCTGGGAACAGTCAAAGCTTTGAGCCTGTTGGTGCCTCGGATCAAGATCCTACTCTACACCCCATTGTCCAATCCTTGTGGAGCCCAGTGTACCTCGCAGAAAGAGTTTTAACAAAGGTAAGTTCTTACCATAAAACTCGTTTTTGTTGCATATGTATTAAATACAAAAATACATTTCTAAAAGGACATACTTTCTTCCTGTTATTATATAATGTATTCAGCCCTAGTGACACAGAGATAATATTTGTTGGTGGTAATGTATTATCCAATACAATGAATATGTTGTTTTGTCTATTAGTAAATCAGTGATCAAAGCTGTAACTAGGGGCATGCGAGTGATGCCATTGCACAGGGTGCTGGGCACTGGGGGAGGCACTGTCACGCACCATGGCACATGCATGTAGTAATGCTACTGTAGAGCTGCTCAGAGTGTCCTAAGAATGGATGTCCTTAGGATGCTCCTGGAAGAGCTCAACTTCCCAGAGTCGGTGGCATCATGACTTCACGGGTTTAGTGGGTGGGCCAGCACAACGTGCATTGCTGCCCAGTTATGACGCTGACAGCGATGTATACTGTACATTTCAGAATTCTTTGTGCTGAAATTCTATGAGTATTTACTGTACTATTTAACTGGTTTGATGACCACTAATGTGGTAATGGATAGGATTACTAGAGTTGATATGCTACCACAAGGAACCAAAGCAAGTTTTGTTACCAGGGTCTAGTGCCACTTTCAGTTTTGGCTCTATGAGGTTCGTAGCCAAGGGTCACCAGCAGCTGGAGACAGCGTCGGACTGGAGCATGAAGGGCCCACCAGGGTTATGCAGTTGTAGGGGCCCATGATTAGAGGTATGGCCAGCCTTCAAAGGGGGTGTGATCAGTCACCACAGAGGTTTGGCTAGCCATTATAGAGTACCTGGTCTGGACTCCTTGATAATTTATATAGTAATTATATAGTAATTAATGCTAGTGAATACATGATAATGTGCCAGATTAATGACAGCAATGTACTGTAGAGAATACATCATAATCCTGTGCAGTATAAGCTAACATATGTATAATATATAATTCAAGTGCACAGTCTAGAACCTGATCCCTAGAGGAGGAGGGGCCCCCAGGCAGTGGGGCCTACCGATGGTTTCCCCTGTACCCCTGTGGGCAAGTCTGAGCCTGGCTGGAGACCACTGCACTTTTTGTTCTATACTCCTAGGAAACAAGATTTGCAGATTTTTACAAGAAACTTCCTCTGCTGCCAGTCTCTGGACCACAGTAAACAAGAACCCTACCGAATGAGGGCTGCACCTATCATTCGGTGCACCTATCCTGCCCTCCAGTCCCAGGCCTGGAATCTGGCAGTGTAGGAGTCTGACACCACCCCAGGTGAATGCCTTTTATTACATATATCACACATGTGCGGAGAAATGGAAAGGCGGGACATTATGATACTGGCCATTATGTGACCAGCATTCTTTTTGCTTATGAAACATGCTTGTTTAGAATAGGAAATCTGAACGTATCTGAACCATTTGCTAAGATCTTGCACTAAGCAATGAACAAAGAAAGAAACAAACATTTCTTCCAGTATTCCACAGGAAATAAAATATTTTGTGAACCTTCAAGGTTGATGTTATCCCAAATTAGCATTACCGTACCTATTTAGGATAAAATATGTAGACCCAAAATTGTTTTCTGAGTTGATGCTACCCTAGGCAAATAGAGGTAGATGTTTGAAGCAGTGAAAAGAGTGAAGAAGTAAGCCAGTGGAGAAGTTGCCCATGGCAACCAATCAGCTGCTCCAGATAATTTATTAGAATGCAGTTGATAATGTTACCTCAAAGCTGATTGGCTGCCATTTGCAATTTCTTTACTGGCTCACTTCTTCACTGTTTTCACAGCTTTATACATCTACCCCATAGATAGGAACCACCCACAGTGCTGGCTCCCAATCACAACGTTGTACAGATCTCATACACGGACATCAGAATACACTATTGGCCTTATACAGATTTGGAATAAAATTGGGTTTATGTTTCTCCAAAGAAAAAGGCGATACGACCGCCTCTATGTGTACGCCTGGTTTTCTGCTAGTCATCATCATCATCAGTGTTTTCTTACGTTCACCTCTGCACAGCTCCTATTTATGTGAACACACCCCCTCTAAACTTTGCCGATTATAAGAACGCCCCATTACAACCCAGTTTTGCCTCTTTGGACGTAAATGTAGATGCAAGTGAAACGAATATAACTCTACAGCTTTCATACTTGTGTCTAGTTATCCATGAAGCAGGCACAGAGTGGATTCACCAATATACAGGGTCCGACTGGCCCACAGGAGCCCAGGGAAAATCTCCGGTGGGCCACACTGCCTGTGGGCCCTCATTCTCCTCTAGGGATCAAGTTCTAGACTATGCACTTGAGTTATACATATGTCTATACTGCATAGGGCTATGGTGTATTGCTGCCGTTATTATCATGCATGCACTAGCAGTATTTAGTATTCATCAAGGGGCCCATGCATTCTCTAATGGCTAGCCAAAACCTCTGGGATGGCTGACCACACCCCTAAGCATGGGCACCTAATACTGCATTTCCCCAGTGGGCCTTTCGTGCCCCAGTCTGACACTGCCAATATAGGTACCGTAAACTGATGTTTATTCATCTCTCCATTATATCCTGTGTGGACAAGTTTTATTTATATAAAAGTCAATAGTTAATGTACACTCAAGTGCACACTCCAAAATGTTGGCCTCTCTAGCACCGTACTTGACTGGTTTACCTCATACCTCACTAACCGCTCCTTCTCTGTGTCTGCCTCCGGAACCACCTCACACCCTTCCATCCTTCCTGTTGGTGTCCCCCAGGGTTCTGTCCTAGGCCCCCTTCTGTTCTCCCTGTATACCTCTTCCCGGGTGCTCTCATTAACTCCTTTGGCCTTCAATACCACCTCTATGCTGATGACACACAACTCTACCTCTCATCTCCTGATCTGTCCCCCTCTGTCCTCTCTCAGGTCTCCAGCTGCCTCTCTGCAATCTCTTCCTGGATGTCTGAGCGCTCTCTGAAGCTCAACATGGACAAAACTGAACTCATTATCTTTCCCCCAGCCAGAGCAACACCCCCTACAAATATTTCTATCACTGTTGAATACACTATCATCTCCCCCGTCCCCAACTCCGCTGCCTGGGCGTCACTCTTGACTCCTCCCTCTCCTTTGCACCCTACATCCATGCTCTGGCGCAGTCTTGTCGGTTCCAGCTATGCAACATTGCTCGCATCAGGCCATTTCTCTCCCAGAGTGCAACTAAACTTATCATCCACTCACTGGTCATCTCACGACTCGACTACTGCAATGTTCTCCTCACTGGCCTCACTTGCTCCCACCTCGCTCCCCTCCAATCTGTCCTCAACTCCGCAGCTAGGCTCATCTTCCTCTCTCGCCGCTCCACTTTTGCCACTCCCCTTCGACATAATCTACACTGGCTCCCATTCCCCTACAGAATCCTCTTCAAACTCCTCACCCTCACATACAAGGCTATCTCTAATTCCACTGCTCCCTACATCTCCAACCTCCTCTCCCTTCATACTACCTCCCGCCCACTGCGGTCGGCTGATGACCGTCGCCTCTCCTCTGTCTTGGTCACTACTTCCCATGCATGAGTTCAGGATTTTGCCCGTGCTGCACCCCTTCAGTGGAACGCGCTCCCCCGCGCCATTAGACTCTCCCCAACCTTGCAAAGCTTCAAACGGGAACTGAAAACCCACCTATTTATCAAAGCATACCCCTCCAATGCATAACCTAATCCTTAGGCTGCTCCTCCATCCCCCTGCCCTATGCCTTGAACATCTCTGCTTTGCTTGCATACCGCCATCAGACCTCCTCCTGCTTGCTTGCACCTCATGTCATCTGTCTGTTGTCCCTCCCCACTAGATTGTTAGCTCTTCAGAGCAGGGCCCTCTTTCCTCTTGTTGTCTAAGCCCTCTTCTCGACACATTTCACTCAGCGACCATCTTTACCTGCTTTTTCTCCTACTGGTAAAGGCTCCTCTCTCTCTATGGCCGCCAGACCCAAGTAGTACAATGATTACTCCCTTGCTACTTACATCTAAGCCAGGCATGTCCAAACTGCGGCCCTCCAGCTGTTGAGAAACTACACATCCCAGCATGCCCTGACACAGCTTTAGCATCCTCTGACAGCAAAACTGTGTCAGAGCATGCTGGGATATGTAGTTTCACAACAGCTGGTGGGCCGCAGTTTGGGCATGCCTGATCTAAGCAGTATTATGTTTTGAGAATTGTGGCGCTCTTTGTTACTGGCACTCTATTTTTGTTATTTATTTACTGTTATGCTAAGTTTTGTCTCCCTGTACTGTCCTTTGTACGGCGCTGCGAAACACTTGGGGCGCCCTATAAATAAAATGTAATAATAATAATAATAATGTACATTGTTGCATATTCATACCTTACAACTTTGTAGCTCTCTTATTCGGCAAGTCGAGCCCCAGGGAAAGGGGCAGGACATCGGGACTGCGGGACACTGTCAGCCACGAGTGGGACAGCGGGACAGTCCCAGGAAAACAGGACTGTCCCGCTGAATGCGGGACAGTTGAGAGGTATGCATATTTCTCTGACGTCCTAGTGGATGCTGGGAACTCTGTAAGGACCATGGGGAATAGCGGTCTCCGAAGGAGGCTGGGCACTCTAGAAAGATTTATGACTACCTGCTGTGCACTCTCCCCTCCCACTATGACCCTCCTCCAAGCCTCAGTTAGATTTTGTGCCCGGCCGAGGTTGGATGCACACTAGGGGCTCTCCTGAGCCCTTAGAAAGAAAGTATAGATTTAGGTTTTTTATTTTCAGTGAGACCTGCTGGCAACAGGCTCACTGCAGCGAGGGACTAAGGGGAGAAGAAGCGAACTCGCCTGCTTGCAGCCGGATTGGGCTTCTTAGGCTACTGGACACCATTAGCTCCAGAGGGATCGACCGCAGGCCCAGTCCTTGGTGTTCGGTCCCGGAGCCGCGCCGCCGTCCCCCTTACAGAGCCAGAAGCAAGAAGAGGTCCGGAAAATCGGCGGCAGAAGACATCAGTCTTCACCAAGGTAGCGCACAGCACTGCAGCTGTGCGCCATTGCTCCTCACACACACTTCACACTCCGGTCACTGAGGGTGCAGGGCGCTGGGGGGGGGGGGGGGGGGGGGCGCCCTGAGAAGCAATTATAACACCTTGGCTGGCAAAAATACCACAATATATAGCCCCAGAGGCTATATATGTGGAAAATACCCCTGCCAGAATCCAGAAAAAAGCGGGAGAATAGTCAGCGGAAAAGGGGCGGAGCTATCTCCTGCAGCACACTGGCGCCATTTCTCCTTCACAGATCCGCTGGAAGGAAGCTCCCTGGCTCTCCCCTGCAGTCTACACTACAGAAAAGGGTAAAAAAAAGAGAGGGGGGGCACTAAATTTAGGCGCTGTATAAATTATATAGAAAAAGCAGCTATAGGGGACATAACTCAGTTAGTCCCTGCATTATGTGGCGCTCTGGTGTGTGCTGGCATACTCTCACTCTGTCCCCCCAAAGGGCTTTCGTGGGTCCTGTCCTCTGTTGGAGCATTCCTTGTGTGTGTGCGGTGTGTCGGTACGGCTGTGTCGACATGTTTGATGAGGATAATGATGTGGAGACGGAGCAGATGCCTTTAGAAGGGATGTCACCCCCTGCGGGGCAGACACCTGAGTGGTTGAGCTTATGGAAAGAAATGAGTGCACGTATAGACTCCTTACATAAGAAATTTGACGACATGCCAAATGTGGGACAGCCGACTTCTCAGCTCGTGCCTGTCCAGGCGTCGCACAGGTCATCAGGGGCTCTAAAACGCCCGCTACCTCAGACCGCAGACCCAGATGTCGACACTGATACTGACACCAGTGTCGACGACGATGAGTCTAACCTGATGCCCACTAAGGCCATTCACTGCATGATTGAGGCAATGAAAGAGGTGTTACACATTTCCGATATAAATACAGGTACCACTAAAAAGGGTATTATGTTTGGGGAGAAAACACTACCCGTAGTTTTTCCCCCATCAGATGAATTAAATGAAGTGTGTGAAGAAGCGTGGGCTTTCCCTGATAAAAAATTGGTAATTCCTAAGAAGGTACTAATGGCGTTCCCTTTCCCGCCAGAGGATAGGTCACGTTGGGAAACACCTCCTAGGGTGGATAAAGCGCTCACATGTTTGTCTAAAAAGGTGGCACTACCGTCTCCGGATACGGCCGCCCTCAAGGAACCTGCTGATAGAAAGCAGGAGGCGATCCTGAAGTCTGTATATACACACTCAGGCATTATACTTAGGCCAGCTATTGCGTCAGCATGGATGTGCAGTGCTGCCGCTGCGTGGTCAGATAAACTGTCAGAAAATATTGACACATTAGACAGAGACACGATCCTGTTAACCATAGACCATATAAAAGACTCAGTCTTATATATGAGAGATGCACAGAGGGAAATCTGCCGACTGGCGTCTAAAGTTAGTGCATTGTCCATTTCTGCTAGGAGAGGCTTATGGACTCGCCAGTGGACAGGAGATGCAGATTCTAAAAGGCACATGGAAGTGTTGCCATATAAGGGTGAGGAATTATTTGGGGATGGTCTCTCGGACCTAGTTTCCACAGCAACGTCTGGGAAGTCAGCATTTTTACCCCATGTCCCCTCACAGCCTAAGAAGGCGCCGTTTTATCAGGTTCAGTCCTTTCGGACCCAGAAAAACAGGCGTGGAAAAGGCGGGTCTTTTCTATCCAGAGGCAGAGGTAGGGGAAAAAGGCTGCAACAAACAGCAGGTTCCCAGGAGCAAAAGTCCGCCCCCGCTTCTTCTGCCAAGTCCGCCGCATGACGGTGGGGCTCCACAGGCGGAGCCAGGTACGGTGGGGGGCCGCCTCAAGAATTTCAGCGATCAGTGGGCTCGCTCACAGGTGGATCCCTGGATCCTTCAAATAGTATCTCAGGGGTACAAACTGGAATTCGAGGCGTCTCCACCCCACCGGTTCCTAAAATCTGCCTTGCCGATTGCTCCCTCAGACAGGGAGGCGGTGCTAGCGGCAATTCACAAGCTGTATTCCCAGCAGGTGATAATCAAGGTACCCCTACTTCAACAAGGCCGGGGTTACTATTCCACACTATTTGTGGTACCGAAACCGGACGGTTCGGTGAGACCCATTTTAAATTTGAAATCCTTGAACACATACATAAAAAAATTCAAGTTCAAGATGGAATAGCTCAGGGCGGTTATTGCAAGCCTGGACGAGGGGGATTACATGGTATCCCTGGACATCAAGGATGCTTACTTGCATGTCCCCATTTACCATCCTCACCAGGAGTACCTCAGATTTGTGGTACAGGATTGCCATTACCAATTCCAGACGCTGCCGTTTGGACTGTCCACGGCACCGAGGTTATTTTACCAAGGTTATGGCGGAAATGATGATACTCCTTCGAAAAAAGGGAGTTTTAATTATCCCGTACTTGGACGATCTCCTAATAAAAGCGAGGTCCAAGGAACAGTTGTTGGTGGGAGTAGCACTATCTCAGGAGGTGCTGCACCAGCACGGCTGGATTCTGAATATCCCGAAGTCACAGCTGGTTCCGACGACACGGCTACTGTTCCTGGGTATGATTCTGGATACAGTCCAGAAAAAAGTGTTTCTCCCGGAGGAGAAAGCCAGGGAGTTGTCATCTCTAGTCAGAGACCTCCTGAAACCAAAACCGGTATCAGTGCATCGCTGCACGCGGGTCCTGGGAAAGATGGTGGCTTCTTACGAAGCAATTCCCTTCGGCAGGTTCCATGCCAGAATCTTTCAGTGGGACCTGTTGGACCAGTGGTCCGGATCGCATCTTCAGATGCATCGCTTAATAACCCTGTCTCCAAGAACCAGGGTGTCTCTACTGTGGTGGCTGCAGAGTGCCCATCTTCTAGAGGGCCGCAGGTTCGGCATACAGGACTGGGTCCTGGTGACCACGAATGCCAGCCTTCGAGGCTGGGGGGCAGTCACACAGGGAAGAAACTTCCAAGGACTATGGTCGAGTCAGGAGACTTCCCTTCACATAAATATTCTGTGTCACGATCCGGGTATCTGGACGCCATTTCTTACCCATCAGATGCCTCCTAAGGCTGGCTCAGCGCTCCAGGACCGGATCCCATCTGTTATCCTGATGTGTACATTCCTGTATCCTCTCCTGTCACTCTGGGACGCTGTCACAGTAAACGCCATATTACACCTGGCATGGCGTCTCCCGCGGCCTCCGCCGCCGTCCCTGAACTTCTGCATGCAGAGTGTCTGAGTGGCGATTACGTCAGCCGCGGCCTCCGCTGTGTCCGCGTGGTTGGATGTGCATCTGTCAGCCTGGCGCCTCCTGTCTCCGGTGGCCGGCGCCGCCATTACTGTTTTCATTACCACATGGATTACAAACCAAACTTCCCTCCTAGTGTCTGCATGGGCGCAGCCATCTTGGATTCTGTCAGCTGATCATTTCCACCAATCTGTTGTCAGTATTTTTAATCTGCATAATTGCCAAGCCAATCCCTTCCTTGCTGCAGGTATAAATACACTGTGCCTGAGCAAGGAAGGCGTCAGTGCTTTGGTTGTCAAACCTAGTTCCTGTTTGTCTCTCTCCTGTGATTGTCTTCCAGGTTCCAGCTCCTGTCTCAAGACTTCCACCATAGAGACCCGCACCAGCATTCCACCTGCGGTGTAGCCTGACTCTCCAATCCATTGTGGATTCATCTGTTTCCAGCTACAACATTACCTGCTTCCAGCTCAGCTTTCAGCAGAGTACAGCTTCCCTTAAAGGGCCGGTGTCCTTTCTACACTTTACCACTCTCCACCGGTATTATTATTTCTCCGCTCTCAAGTTCTACATTTCAGTTCATATTTCATCGCTCCCAAGTTCATTTATTATTTAACTGGTTCCAGCCAGTATCCACTCCGTGCTAACAACAGTCTGGTTCCAGCCAGTATCCACAGCAGCTGTTTTACCTTCAGCAACCCAGCTTTTCCTGGAACACCAGCTGGCACAATCCTGGGTTATCTCCATTGCTACAGTCGGGCCTGGTAAGGACTTTCCATCTAGAAGATCATAAGAACTATCTCACACTACCAGTGCCCTGTGGCTCCTGCCATCCTGTAGTACCCAGGAACTGTATTTATTATTTGCTGACTTTTACGTTTTCTTTTACTGCTGCTGTGTTGCAGAGTTGTCATAATAAACATCATTGACTTTTATCCAAGTTGTCGTGGTCACGCCTTCGGGCAGTTATTATTCATGTTACTTACATGTCCAGGGGTCTGATACAACCTCCCAGGTTCCGGTACATCTCAGCCCCTACAACTGAGGCTGCCTCCCGTCAGCTCAGGCCCTCAGTTGTGACAGTAAGCACTGACCTAATGAATCCAGCCGGAGACCAGGATCAAGCGGCCAGGCCGATGCAACAACTGGCAGCCCGACTAGAACATCAGGAGGCTGCACAGGGCCACATCATCCGCTGTCTCCAGGATCTCTCTACTCGGCTGGATGGGATTCAGACAACTCTCCGTGGATCAGGCGCATCTGGTGCGTCAACCACAGTGACTCCAGCTATAACCCCACCCACCTTACCCATTTCTGCTCCACGTCTTCATCTTCCAACGCCAGCAAAATTTGACGGATCTCCAAGATTCTGCAGGGGATTTCTTAACCAGTGTGAGATTCAGTTTGAGCTACAACCTGGCAATTTTTCCAGTGACCGTACAAAAATTGCCTACATCATCTCTCTTCTCAGTGGCTCCGCCCTTGACTGGGCATCACCGTTATGGGAGAGGTCCGACACCCTGCTATCTTCTTACACTGCATTCGTGTCAACATTCAGGCGCATCTTCGACGAGCCAGGCCGGGTAACCTCAGCTTCATCCGAGATTCTCCGTTTACGCCAGGGGTCACGTACTGTAGGACAATATCTGATACAGTTCCAGATCCTGGCATCCGAACTGGCATGGAACGACGAGGCCCTGTATGCTGCATTCTGGCATGGCTTATCTGAGCTTATTAAAGATGAGTTAGCTACCAGAGACTTACCTTCTAAGTTAGATGAGCTAATCTCACTCTGCATGAAAGTTGATTTACGTTTCAGAGAGAGAGCAACTGAGCGTGGAAGATCATCTGCTCCAAAATCTTCTGCTCCTCCTCCTCGTCAACTGTCACCATCTAAAGATGAGCCCATGCAAATTGGCCGTTCCCGTTTAACTCCTGCTGAGCGCCGAAGACGTCTCTCTGAGTCTCTTTGTCTTTACTGTGCAGCTCCGTCTCACACCATCAATGCCTGTCCCGAACGTCCGGGAAAACTCCAAACCCTAGCTCGCCCAGGAGAGGGCCGGCTAGGAGTAATGATCTCCTCTCCATCTCCTCATGATTGTAATCTCCCAGTCTCGCTTCAAGTTGCTCAACGTTATCGGAACGTCATTGCTCTCCTTGATTCCGGAGCAGCTGGGAACTTTATTACTGAAGCCTATGTTAAACGGTGGTCCCTACCCACCGAGAGACTTCCTTCCTCCTTTTCCTTAACTGCCGTGGATGGCAGTAAAATTTTTGATACTGTTATTGCTCTAAGGACTCTACCAGTTCGTCTGAGAGTGGGAGTTCTTCATTCCGAACTTATTTCACTTTTAGTGATTCCAAGAGCCACACATCCTGTGGTCCTGGGCCTTCCATGGCTCCGTCTTCACAATCCTACAATTGATTGGACGACTACGCAAATCCTGGCATGGGGTTCCTCCTGTGCAGAGACATGTTTGTTTAAAGTATTGCCTGTTTGTTCTTCCTCCCCCAGGTCGTCTGATGTTCCACCTCCTCCATATCAAGATTTCACGGATGTGTTCAGTAAAGCTTCTGCTGATATCCTTCCTCCTCATAGAGAATGGGACTGCCCGATTGATCTCGTTCCAGGGAAGGTTCCACCTCGAGGCCGAACTTATCCGTTGTCTCTGCCTGAGACGCATTCTATGGAGGAATACATTAAAGAGAACCTAGCAAAGGGGTTCATTCGACCTTCTTCTTCCCCAGCCGGCGCAGGCTTCTTTTTTGTAAAAAAGAAAGATGGTGGTCTGCGGCCGTGCATCGACTACAGAGGTTTGAACGACATTACCATCAAGAACCGTTATCCTTTACCCCTGATTACTGAGCTCTTTGACAGAGTTAGCGGAGCTACCATCTTTACAAAGCTGGACTTGCGAGGTGCATACAATCTCATCCGGATCCGTGAGGGTGACGAGTGGAAGACCGCCTTTAACACCCGTGACGGACATTATGAGTACCTCGTCATGCCCTTCGGATTGAGCAATGCTCCAGCTGTCTTCCAGCATTTTGTCAATGAGATCTTCAGAGACATTCTATACCGTCATGTCGTGGTCTATCTAGAATATATCCTCATTTTTGCCAACGATTTAGAGGAACATCGTTTTTGGGTTAAAGAGGTTCTGTCCCGTCTCCGTGTCAATCATCTCTATTGCAAATTAGAAAAATGCGTCTTTGAAGTCAAGTCCATTCCGTTTCTAGGGTACATTGTGTCCGGTTCCGGACTAGAGATGGATCCTGAGAAACTACAAGCAATTCAGAATTGGCCGGTACCCTTAACCCTCAAAGGGGTCCAGAGGTTCTTAGGGTTCGCCAATTATTACCGAAAGTTTATACGAGACTTTTCCACCATTGTGGCGCCTATTACTGCTTTCACCAAGAAGGGTGCTAACCCGTCCAAGTGGTCTGAAGAAGCCATGCAAGCTTTTCATCTTTTAAAACAGAGGTTCATCTCTGCGCCTGACCTGAAACAGCCTGACATCGACTCTCCTTTCATCCTAGAGGTGGATGCCTCCTCCGTTGGAGTAGGAGCGGTGTTATCTCAGAGGGCTAAAGATGGCCATTTACATCCTTGCAGTTTCTTCTCCCGGAAGTTCTCCCCAGCTGAGCGCAACTATGCCATTGGCGACCAGGAGTTGCTAGCCATCAAGCTCGCTCTAGAAGAGTGGAGGTATCTGTTGGAGGGAGCTTCTCATTTAATCACCATACTTACAGACCACAAGAACCTTTTATACCTGAAGGGCGCACAATGTCTCAACCCTCGTCAGGCCAGATGGGCACTTTTCTTTTCCAGGTTCGACTTTAAACTCCAGTTCTGTCCGGGCTCTCAGAATCGCAAGGCCGATGCCCTTTCCCGCTCATGGGAGCAAGAAAATGAGTCGGAGTCTTCAGACAAGCATCCTATTATAAATCCGTGGGCATTCTCCACGGTAGGGATGGACTCTACGCCCCCATCAGGGAAAAGTTTTGTGAAGCCGATGCTAAGGAAGAAGCTCATGCATTGGGCCCATGCTTCCCGTTTTGCCGGACATACAGGTATCCAAAAAACCCTGGAGTTTATCTCTAGGTCCTATTGGTGGCCAACTCTGAAAAAAGACGTCTTGGAGTTTATTGCATCTTGCCCAAAGTGTGCCCACGATAAAGTATCCCGCCAGTCGCCTGCGGGGCAACTGGTTCCACTATCCGTTCCCCGTCGACCATGGACCCACTTGTCGATGGATTTCATTACAGACTTACCCATGTGCAACAAGTTCAATACCATCTGGGTGGTAGTTGACCGGTTCACCAAGATGGCACACTTCATTCCTCTCACCGGTCTTCCGTCAGCTTCCAAGTTGGCTCAAGTATTCATACAAGAGATCTTCCGACTCCACGGTCTTCCTGAAGAAATTATCTCAGATCGAGGAGTTCAATTCACAGCCAAATTCTGGCGAAGTTTATGTCAAGTCCTCCAAGTCAAGCTAAAGTTTTCCACGGCTTACCATCCTCAGACCAATGGTCAAACCGAGAGGGTGAATCAGGACTTGGAGGCCTTCCTCCGCATCTATGTGTCCTCCTCTCAAGATGACTGGGTTCAATTACTTCCCTGGGCCGAGTTCTGTCATAACAACCAGTATCATTCTTCATCTGCTTCAACACCATTCTTCACTAACTTTGGATTCCACCCTAAAGTCCCTGAGTTCCAACCGCTTCCAGCAACTTCTGTTCCCGCAGTGGATATCACCTTGCATCAGTTTGCCAATATCTGGAAGAGCGTACGATCAGCTCTGCTCAAGGCATCGTTCAGGTACAAGAAGTTTGCGGATAAGAAGCGTCGAGCAGTTCCTGCTCTCAAGGTGGGTGATCGGGTATGGTTATCCACGAAGAATTTGAGGTTAAGAGTTCCCAGTATGAAGTTTGCACCTCGCTATATCGGTCCTTTCAAGATTGAACAAGTCATCAATCCTGTTGCTTACAGACTCCAGTTGCCTCCCTTCTTAAAAATACCCAGGACATTCCATGTTTCCCTGTTGAAACCGCTGATCTTGAATCGGTTTCATTCCTCACTTCCTCCAACTCCGAAAGTCCAAACTCAACGAGGCGTTGAGTATGAAGTGGCCAAGATCCTGGACTCACGTCACCGTTACGGTCAACTACAATATCTTATTGACTGGAAGGGTTATGGTCCTGAGGAACGTTCATGGACCAATGCTTCTGATGTCCATGCTCCTGCCTTGGTCCGGAGATTCCATTCCAAGTTTCCTCAAAAGCCAAAGAAGTGTCCTGGGGCCACTCCTAAAGGGGGGGGTGCTGTCACGATCCGGGTATCTGGACGCCATTTCTTACCCATCAGATGCCTCCTAAGGCTGGCTCAGCGCTCCAGGACCGGATCCCATCTGTTATCCTGATGTGTACATTCCTGTATCCTCTCCTGTCACTCTGGGACGCTGTCACAGTAAACGCCATATTACACCTGGCATGGCGTCTCCCGCGGCCTCCGCCGCCGTCCCTGAACTTCTGCATGCAGAGTGTCTGAGTGGCGATTACGTCAGCCGCGGCCTCCGCTGTGTCCGCGTGGTTGGATGTGCATCTGTCAGCCTGGCGCCTCCTGTCTCCGGTGGCCGGCGCCGCCATTACTGTTTTCATTACCACATGGATTACAAACCAAACTTCCCTCCAAGTGTCTGCATGGGCGCAGCCATCTTGGATTCTGTCAGCTGATCATTTCCACCAATCTGTTGTCAGTATTTTTAATCTGCATAATTGCCAAGCCAATCCCTTCCTTGCTGCAGGTATAAATACACTGTGCCTGAGCAAGGAAGGCGTCAGTGCTTTGGTTGTCAAACCTAGTTCCTGTTTGTCTCTCTCCTGTGATTGTCTTCCAGGTTCCAGCTCCTGTCTCAAGACTTCCACCATAGAGACCCGCACCAGCATTCCACCTGCGGTGTAGCCTGACTCTCCAATCCATTGTGGATTCATCTGTTTCCAGCTACAACATTACCTGCTTCCAGCTCAGCTTTCAGCAGAGTACAGCTTCCCTTAAAGGGCCGGTGTCCTTTCTACACTTTACCACTCTCCACCGGTATTATTATTTCTCCGCTCTCAAGTTCTACATTTCAGTTCATATTTCATCGCTCCCAAGTTCATTTATTATTTAACTGGTTCCAGCCAGTATCCACTCCGTGCTAACAACAGTCTGGTTCCAGCCAGTATCCACAGCAGCTGTTTTACCTTCAGCAACCCAGCTTTTCCTGGAACACCAGCTGGCACAATCCTGGGTTATCTCCATTGCTACAGTCGGGCCTGGTAAGGACTTTCCATCTAGAAGATCATAAGAACTATCTCACACTACCAGTGCCCTGTGGCTCCTGCCATCCTGTAGTACCCAGGAACTGTATTTATTATTTGCTGACTTTTACGTTTTCTTTTACTGCTGCTGTGTTGCGGAGTTGTCATAATAAACATCATTGACTTTTATCCAAGTTGTCGTGGTCACGCCTTCGGGCAGTTATTATTCATGTTACTTACATGTCCAGGGGTCTGATACAACCTCCCAGGTTCCGGTACATCTCAGCCCCTACAACTGAGGCTGCCTCCCGTCAGCTCAGGCCCTCAGTTGTGACATTCTGGAACTAAGGGCCATCTACAATGCCCTAAGTCAAACAAAATCCCTGCTCCTACACCAGCTGGTGCTGATCCAGTCAGACAACATCACGGCAGTCGCCCATGTAAATCGACAGGGCGGCACAAGAAGCAGGATGGCGATGGCAGAAGCCACAAGAATCCTCCGATGGGCGGAGAATCATGTACTAGCACTGTCAGCAGTGTTCATTCCGGGAGTGGACAACTGGGAAGCAGACTTCCTCAGCAGACACGACCTCCACCCGGGAGAGTGGGGACTTCATCCAGAAGTCTTCCAGATGCTGGTAAACCGTTGGGAAAAACCACAGGTGGACATGATGGCGTCCCGCCTCAACAAAAAGTTAAAAAGATATTGCGCCAGGTCAAGGGACCCTCAGGCGGTAGCTGTGGACGCTCTAGTGACACCGTGGGTGTACCAGTCGGTTTATGTGTTCCCTCCTCTGCCTCTCATGCCAAAGGTATTGAGAATAATAAGAAAGCGAGGAGTAAACACAATTCTCGTGGTTCCGGATTGGCCAAGACGAGCGTGGTACCCGGAACTTCAAGAGATGCTCTCAGAGGACCCGTGGCCTCTACCGCTCAGACAGGACCTGCTACAGCAGGGGCCCTGTCTGTTCCAAGACTTACCGCGGCTGCGTTTGACGGCATGGCGGTTGAACACCGGATCCTAAAGGAAAAGGGTATTCCGGAAGAAGTCATTCCTACGCTTATTAAGGCCAGGAAAGATGTTACGGCAAAGCATTATCACCGCATATGGCGGAAATATGTTGCATGGTGCGAGGCCAAAAAGGCCCCAACAGAGGAATTTCAACTAGGTCGATTTCTGCATTTCCTGCAAGCAGGAGTGAATATGGGCCTAAAACTAGGCTCCATTAAAGTACAGATCTCGGCTCTGTCGATTTTCTTTCAAAAAGAACTAGCTTCAGTACCTGATGTTCAGACATTTGTGAAAGGAGTGCTGCATATTCAGCCCCCGTTTGTGCCTCCTGTGGCACCTTGGGATCTCAACGTGGTGTTGAGTTTCTTAAAATCACATTGGTTTGAGCCACTAAAAACCGTGGATCTGAAATATCTCACGTGGAAAGTGGTCATGTTATTGGCCTTGGCTTCAGCCAGGCGAGTGTCAGAATTGGCGGCTTTATCATGTAAAAGCCCTTATCTGATTTTCCATATGGATAGGGCAGAATTGAGGACTCGTCCCCAATTTCTCCCTAAGGTGGTGTCAGCGTTTCACCTGAACCAGCCTATTGTGGTGCCTGCGGCTACTAGGGATTTGGAGGACTCCAAGTTGCTAGACGTTGTCAGGGCCCTGAAAATATATGTTTCCAGGACGGCTGGAGTCAGAAAATCTGACTCGCTGTTTATCCTGTCTGCACCCAACAAGCTGGGTGCTCCTGCTTCTAAGCAGTCTATTGCTCGCTGGATTTGTAGTACAATTCAGCTTGCACATTCTGTGGCAGGCCTGCCACAGCCAAAATCTGTAAATGCCCATTCCACAAGGAAAGTGGGCTCATCTTGGGCGGCTGCCCGAGGGGTCTCGGCTTTACAACTTTGCCGAGCAGCTACTTGGTCAGGGGCAAACACGTTTGCAAAATTCTACAAATTTGATACCCTGGCTGAGGAGGACCTGGAGTTCTCTCATGCTGAGTCATCCGCACTCTCCCGCCCGTTTGGGAGCTTTGGTATAATCCCCATGGTCCTTACGGAGTTCCCAGCATCCACTAGGACGTCAGAGAAAATAAGAATTTACTCACCGGTAATTCTATTTCTCGTAGTCCGTAGTGGATGCTGGGCGCCCATCCCAAGTGCGGATTGTCTGCAATACTTGTAAATAGTTATTGTTAACTAAAGGGTTATTGTTGAGCCATCTGTTGAGAGGCTCAGTTGTTTTCATACTGTCAAACTGGATATAGTATCACGAGTTGTACGGTGTGATTGGTGTGGCTGGTAAGAGTCTTACCCGGGATTCTAAATCCTTCCTTATTATGTCAGCTCGTCCGGGCACAGTGTCCTAACTGAGGCTTGGAGGAGGGTCATAGTGGGAGGAGCCAGTGCACACCAGGTAGTCATAAATCTTTCTAGAGTGCCCAGCCTCCTTCGGAGCCCGCTATTCCCCATGGTCCTTACGGAGTTCCCAGCATCCACTACGGACTATGAGAAATAGAATTACCGGTGAGTAAATTCTTATTTATACATTTGTTAACATCATTTGTTGTACAGATTTGTACTCTTCCCTGTACCACCTGGCCAGATATTGGTTTCTGTGTCTTCTTACTAGTAACTCAACACAGAGTTCACTTAGCAGTCACACTGCATTTGATAGACACAAATCACCAACACAACAGTCATTTTATATCCACTTGAGCATCTATATGGTGAGGTAGAAGGTAAAACAACATTCAAAAGTATTTAGTAACCTATTACTGGGTAAGATCAGTTTCCTATGACTGAAAAACAATCTATAGTAACAATCTACAGTACACTGATGACACTTCACTGACACCATTGTTTTGGACATATGACTCCCTATATGCTCTGTGTCCCACCTGTCTGCACTATTGTATTTGGATTTAAGTGTAACTATTAAGGAATAATGGAATTACACCCATTCCTGTACTCATCCCCATACACTAGTGAGTGTGACATCTCATACAGTACATTGCAGATGCAGTGTTACAAAGTTGATCACCTCTAGGAAGGTCTAGTAAGGTTAGACTCCTATACTGTAGATTATGAAGCTGATGACATTATAATTGCAACCCATTAAATATACAGTAACATGGTTACTATCTACTACATTACAGAGACAGTCCTAGGTTTTAAGAATGTCCTAGTTGTTCAATAATGATTAAGTACCCAGTATAATTCCAAACTATCTGCATTGAATAGATTCAATTCTTACTATCTGTTCTTAATTTCTGGCCTCTATAATTTCATATCTACTTAAGTGGAGTATGTACAGGGGCGGATTAGGAACTGAAAGTGGCACTGGAGAAATTTGTAGAAGTGGCCTCACATGGGCAGCACCAGCGGTATACCTTGTAACCATGGTGGCAGCACCACCTCTCACATGTCAAGAAACAAAATAGGCCCCCACGTGCGTATAGGCCCACTGGGGTATTAACTGTGTGCCCTGTGGCCAATCCGCCCCCATGAGTATGTAGAATACAGAACACACTGCCTGTGTAACCTGTGGCATTTCTATAATGGGGGCAGGGTGTGCGGCGCACACAGACCCCTCGATCCACTGAGGCCCACACACCGCACAACCTGCACTAGGGATGGATATTGCCATGCAATGGTTTTAAACCATCATTGTTTTTATTTTTATTTGTTGGTAGTGTTTTTACTATTTGACGGCGTTGTTCCATGTTTGCCGCCATCAAATGGTAATTGTTCAATAGTGTTCCGATGGTTACTCCAGTCTCACCCCCGATTCCACCCTGAGCCCTGCCCCCAGCTGGCCACGCTGCGGCAGTATTGTGCATGCACAGACATGTTTTATGCGCATGTGAAAATCATATTTAATTATTTATTAAATTGGTTGGTTACCATTGCATCAAAAGTTTTGATTGCAGAAGCTCAGTCATCATTTGATGGTGGACTTCCATGGTCCATCCCTACCCTGCACCTATATTTGATTACTTACCTCTCCAGAGTCTCGCAGCAGTGCTGCAGCAGCAGCAGCAGCAGCAGCAGCAGAACACATCTGGAAAATTACATTGCGGCCATTTTCCCAGTGATTTTCACATGCCAGTAGAGATTTATCTCTGGAAAGACGGTGAGTACCATGCCCTGGGAGACCTGCACTATGCCAGAGTCTACTGCACAGCAGAGAGAAGGAGGTCTGTACGGAGTCTGCACACGGGTTCCTTACTCTCTTAAACTGCCCCTGTATGTACCGTGTGTTTTCTATTTATATACCTATATCTGCTCATCAAAGTGCAGAATCAAGATTTATTTAATTTATTTGTAAAACAATTATGAGATTACAGGGCTGGAGAGTAGAGATGAGCGCCTGAAATTTTTCGGGTTTTGTGTTTTGGTTTTGGGTTCGGTTCCGCGGCCGTGAAAACCTCACCGAATTTTTTTTGTCGGATTCGGGTGTGTTTTGGATTCGGGTGTTTTTTTAAAAAAACACTAAAAAACAGCTTAAATCATAGAATTTGGGGGTCATTTTGATCCCAAAGTATTATTAACCTCAAAAACCATAATTTACACTCATTTTCAGTCTATTCTGAATACCTCACACCTCACAATATTATTTTTAGTCCTAAAATTTGCACCGAGGTCGCTGTGTGAGTAAGATAAGCGACCCTAGTGGCCGACACAAACACCGGGCCCATCTAGGAGTGGCACTGCAATGTCACGCAGGATGTCCCTTCCAAAAAACCCTCCCCAAACAGCACATGACGCAAAGAAAAAAAGAGGCGCAATGAGGTAGCTGTGTGAGTAAGATTAGCGACCCTAGTGGCCGACACAAACACCGGGCCCATCTAGGAGTGGCACTGCAGTGTCACGCAGGATGGCCCTTCCAAAAAACCCTCCCCAAACAGCACATGACGCAACGAAAAAAAGAGGCGCAATGAGGTAGCTGTGTGAGTAAGATTAGCGACCCTAGTGGCCGACACAAACACCGGGCCCATCTAGGAGTGGCACTGCAGTGTCACGCAGGATGTCCCTTCCAAAAAACCCTCCCCAAACAGCACATGACGCAAAGAAAAAAAGAGGCGCAATGAGGTAGCTGTGTGAGTAAGATTAGCGACCCTAGTGGCCGACACAAACACCGGGCCCATCTAGGAGTGGCACTGCAGTGTCACGCAGGATGTCCCTTCCAAAAAACCCTCCCCAAACAGCACATGACGCAAAGAAAAAAAGAGGCGCAATGAGGTAGCTGACTGTGTGAGTAAGATTAGCGACCCTAGTGGCCGACACAAACACCGGGCCCATTTAGGAGTGGCACTGCAGTGTCACGCAGGATGTCCCTTCCAAAAAACCCTCCCCAATCAGCACATGATGCAAAGAAAAAGAAAAGAAAAAAGAGGTGCAAGATGGAATTGTCCTTGGGCCCTCCCACCCACCCTTATGTTGTATAAACAAAACAGGACATGCACACTTTAACCAACCCATCATTTCAGTGACAGGGTCTGCCACACGACTGTGACTGATATGACGGGTTGGTTTGGACCCCCCCCAAAAAAGAAGCAATTAATCTCTCCTTGCACAAACTGGCTCTACAGAGGCAAGATGTCCACCTCATCATCACCCTCCGATATATCACCGTGTACATCCCCCTCCTCACAGATTATCAATTCGTCCCCACTGGAATCCACCATCTCAGCTCCCTGTGTACTTTGTGGAGGCAATTGCTGCTGGTCAATGTCTCCGCGGAGGAATTGATTATAATTCATTTTAATGAACATCATCTTCTCCACATTTTCTGGATGTAACCTCGTACGCCGATTGCTGACAAGGTGAGCGGCGGCACTAAACACTCTTTCGGAGTACACACTTGTGGGAGGGCAACTTAGGTAGAATAAAGCCAGTTTGTGCAAGGGCCTCCAAATTGCCTCTTTTTCCTGCCAGTATAAGTACGGACTGTGTGACGTGCCTACTTGGATGCGGTCACTCATATAATCCTCCACCATTCTATCAATGTTGAGAGAATCATATGCAGTGACAGTAGACGACATGTCCGTAATCGTTGTCAGGTCCTTCAGTCCGGACCAGATGTCAGCATCAGCAGTCGCTCTAGACTGCCCTGCATCACCGCCAGCGGGTGGGCTCGGAATTCTGAGCCTTTTCCTCGCACCCCCAGTTGCGGGAGAATGTGAAGGAGGAGATGTTGACAGGTCGCGTTCCGCTTGACTTGACAATTTTGTCACCAGCAGGTCTTTCAACCCCAGCAGACTTGTGTCTGCCGGAAAGAGAGATCCAAGGTAGGCTTTAAATCTAGGATCGAGCACGGTGGCCAAAATGTAGTGCTCTGATTTCAACAGATTGACCACCCGTGAATCCTTGTTAAGCGAATTAAGGGCTCCATCCACAAGTCCCACATGCCTAGCGGAATCGCTCCATGTTAGCTCCTCCTTCAATGTCTCCAGCTTCTTCTGCAAAAGCCTGATGAGGGGAATGACCTGACTCAGGCTGGCAGTGTCTGAACTGACTTCACGTGTGGCAAGTTCAAAGGGCATCAGAACCTTGCACAACGTTGAAATCATTCTCCACTGCGCTTGAGACAGGTGCATTCCACCTACTATATCGTGCTCAATTGTATAGGCTTGAATGGCCTTTTGCTGCTCCTCCAACCTCTGAAGCATATAGAGGGTTGAATTCCACCTCGTTACCACTTCTTGCTTCAGATGATGGCAGGGCAGGTTCAGTAGTTTTTGGTGGTGCTCCAGTCTTCTGTACGTGGTGCCTGTACGCCGAAAGTGTCCCGCAATTCTTCTGGCCACCGACAGCATCTCTTGCACGCCCCTGTCGTTTTTTAAAAAATTCTGCACCACCAAATTCAAGGTATGTGCAAAACATGGGACGTGCTGGAATTTGCCCATATTTAATGCACACACAATATTGCTGGCGTTGTCCGATGCCACAAATCCACAGGAGAGTCCAATTGGGGTAAGCCATTCCGCGATGATCTTCCTCAGTTGCCGTAAGAGGTTTTCAGCTGTGTGCGTATTCTGGAAAGCGGTGATACAAAGCGTAGCCTGCCTAGGAAAGAGTTGGCGTTTGCGAGATGCTGCTACTGGTGCCGCCGCTGCTGTTCTTGCGGCGGGAGTCCATACATCTACCCAGTGGGCTGTCACAGTCATATAGTCCTGACCCTGCCCTGCTCCACTTGTCCACATGTCCGTGGTTAAGTGGACATTGGGTACAACTGCATTTTTTAGGACACTGGTGAGTCTTTTTCTGACGTCCGTGTACATTCTCGGTATCGCCTGCCTAGAGAAGTGGAACCTAGATGGTATTTGGTAACGGGGGCACACTGCCTCAATAAATTGTCTAGTTCCCTGTGAACTAACGGCGGATACCGGACGCACGTCTAACACCAACATAGTTGTCAAGGCCTCAGTTATCCGCTTTGCAGTAGGATGACTGCTGTGATATTTCATCTTCCTCGCAAAGGACTGTTGAACAGTCAATTGCTTACTGGAAGTAGTACAAGTGGGCTTACGACTTCCCCTCTGGGATGACCATCGACTCCCAGCGGCAACAACAGCAGCGCCAGCAGCAGTAGGCGTTACACGCAAGGATGCATCGGAGGAATCCCAGGCAGGAGAGGACTCGTCAGAATTGCCAGTGACATGGCCTGCAGGACTATTGGCATTCCTGGGGAAGGAGGAAATTGACACTGAGGGAGTTGGTGGGGTGGTTTGCGTGAGCTTGGTTACAAGAGGAAGGGATTTACTGGTCAGTGGACTGCTTCCGCTGTCACCCAAAGTTTTTGAACTTGTCACTGACTTATTATGAATGCGCTGCAGGTGACGTATAAGGGAGGATGTTCCGAGGTGGTTAACGTCCTTACCCCTACTTATTACAGCTTGACAAAGGGAACACACGGCTTGACACCTGTTGTCCGCATTTCTGGTGAAATACCTCCACACCGAAGAGCTGATTTTTTTGGTATTTTCACCTGGCATGTCAACGGCCATATTCCTCCCACGGACAACAGGTGTCTCCCCGGGTGCCTGACTTAAACAAACCACCTCACCATCAGAATCCTCCTGGTCAATTTCCTCCCCAGCGCCAGCAACACCCATATCCTCCTCATCCTGGTGTACTTCAACACTGACATCTTCAATCTGACTATCAGGAACTGGACTGCGGGTGCTCCTTCCAGCACTTGCAGGGGGCGTGCAAATGGTGGAAGGCGCATGCTCTTCACGTCCAGTGTTGGGAAGGTCAGGCATCGCAACCGACACAATTGGACTCTCCTTGTGGATTTGGGATTTCGAAGAATGCACAGTTCTTTGCTGTGCTGCTTTTGCCAGCTTGAGTCTTTTCATTTTTCCAGCGAGAGGCTGAGTGCTTCCATCCTCATGTGAAGCTGAACCACTAGCCATGAACATAGGCCAGGGCCTCAGCCGTTCCTTGCCACTCCGTGTCGTAAATGGCATATTGGCAAGTTTACGCTTCTCCTCCGTCAATTTTATTTTAGGTTTTGGAGTCCTTTTTTTTCTGATATTTGGTGTTTTGGATTTGACATGCTCTGTACTATGACATTGGGCATCGGCCTTGGCAGACGACGTTGCTGGCATTTCATCGTCTCGGCCATGACTAGTGGCAGCAGCTTCAGAACGAGGTGGAAGTGGATCTTGATCTTTCCCTAATTTTGGAACCTCAACATTTTTGTTCTCCATATTTTAATAGGCACAACTAAAAGGCACCTCAGGTAAACAATGGAGATGGATACTAGTATACAATTATGGACTGCCTGCCGAGTGCAGACACAGAGGTAGCCACAGCCGTGAACTACCGTACTGTACTGTGTCTGCTGCTAATATAGACTGGTTGATAAAGAGATGTCTATGTAACTATGTATGTATAAAGAAGAAAGAAAAAAAAAACCACGGTTAGGTGGTATACAATTATGGACGGACTGCCTGCCGAGTGCCGACACAGAGGTAGCCACAGCCGTGAACTACCGCACTGTACTGTGTCTGCTGCTAATATATAGACTGGTTGATAAAGAGATAGTATACTCGTAACTAGTATGTATGTATAAAGAAAGAAAAAAAAACCACGGTTAGGTGGTATATACAATTATGGACGGGCTGCCGAGTGCCGACACAGAGGTAGCCACAGCCGTGAACTACCGCACTGTACTGTGTCTGCTGCTAATATAGACTGGTTGATAAAGAGATAGTATACTCGTAACTAGTATGACTATAAAGAAAGAAAAAAAAACCACGGTTAGGTGGTATATACAATTATGGACGGGCTGCCGAGTGCCGACACAGAGGTAGCCACAGCCGTGAACTACCGCACTGTACTGTGTCTGCTGCTAATATATAGACTGGTTGATAAAGAGATAGTATACTCGTAACTAGTATGTATGTATAAAGAAAGAAAAAAAAACCACGGTTAGGTGGTATATACAATTATGGACGGGCTGCCGAGTGCCGACACAGAGGTAGCCACAGCCGTGAACTACCGCACTGTACTGTGTCTGCTGCTAATATATAGACTGGTTGATAAAGAGATAGTATACTCGTAACTAGTATGTATGTATAAAGAAAGAAAAAAAAACCACGGTTAGGTGGTATATACAATTATGGACGGGCTGCCGAGTGCCGACACAGAGGTAGCCACAGCCGTGAACTACCGCACTGTACTGTGTCTGCTGCTAATATAGACTGGTTGATAAAGAGATAGTATACTCGTAACTAGTATGACTATAAAGAAAGAAAAAAAAACCACGGTTAGGTGGTATATACAATTATGGACGGGCTGCCGAGTGCCGACACAGAGGTAGCCACAGCCGTGAACTACCGCACTGTACTGTGTCTGCTGCTAATATATAGACTGGTTGATAAAGAGATAGTATACTCGTAACTAGTATGTATGTATAAAGAAAGAAAAAAAAAACACGGTTAGGTGGTATATACAATTATGGACGGGCTGCCGAGTGCCGACACAGAGGTAGCCACAGCCGTGAACTACCGCACTGTACTGTGTCTGCTGCTAATATATAGACTGGTTGATAAAGAGATAGTATACTCGTAACTAGTATGTATGTATAAAGAAAGAAAAAAAAACCACGGTTAGGTGGTATATACAATTATGGACGGGCTGCCGAGTGCCGACACAGAGGTAGCCACAGCCGTGAACTACCGCACTGTACTGTGTCTGCTGCTAATATAGACTGGTTGATAAAGAGATAGTATACTCGTAACTAGTATGACTATAAAGAAAGAAAAAAAAACCACGGTTAGGTGGTATATACAATTATGGACGGGCTGCCGAGTGCCGACACAGAGGTAGCCACAGCCGTGAACTACCGCACTGTACTGTGTCTGCTGCTAATATATAGACTGGTTGATAAAGAGATAGTATACTCGTAACTAGTATGTATGTATAAAGAAAGAAAAAAAAACCACGGTTAGGTGGTATATACAATTATGGACGGGCTGCCGAGTGCCGACACAGAGGTAGCCACAGCCGTGAACTACCGCACTGTACTGTGTCTGCTGCTAATATATAGACTGGTTGATAAAGAGATAGTATACTCGTAACTAGTATGTATGTATAAAGAAAGAAAAAAAAACCACGGTTAGGTGGTACATACAATTATGGACGGGCTGCCGAGTGCCGACACAGAGGTAGCCACAGCCGTGAACTACCGCACTGTACTGTGTCTGCTGCTAATATATAGACTGGTTGATAAAGAGATAGTATACTCGTAACTAGTATGTATGTATAAAGAAAGAAAAAAAAACCACGGTTAGGTGGTATATACAATTATGGACGGGCTGCCGAGTGCCGACACAGAGGTAGCCACAGCCGTGAACTACCGCACTGTACTGTGTCTGCTGCTAATATAGACTGGTTGATAAAGAGATAGTATACTCGTAACTAGTATGTATGTATAAAGAAAGAAAAAAAAACCACGGTTAGGTGGTATATACAATTATGGACGGGCTGCCGAGTGCCGACACAGAGGTAGCCACAGCCGTGAACTACCGCACTGTACTGTGTCTGCTGCTAATATATAGACTGGTTGATAAAGAGATAGTATACTCGTAACTAGTATGTATGTATAAAGAAAGAAAAAAAAACCACGGTTAGGTGGTATATACAATTATGGACGGGCTGCCGAGTGCCGACACAGAGGTAGCCACAGCCGTGAACTACCGCACTGTACTGTGTCTGCTGCTAATATATAGACTGGTTGATAAAGAGATAGTATACTCGTAACTAGTATGTATGTATAAAGAAAGAAAAAAAAACCACGGTTAGGTGGTATATACAATTATGGACGGGCTGCCGAGTGCCGACACAGAGGTAGCCACAGCCGTGAACTACCGCACTGTACTGTGTCTGCTGCTAATATAGACTGGTTGATAAAGAGATAGTATACTCGTAACTAGTATGTATGTATAAAGAAAGAAAAAAAAACCACGGTTAGGTGGTATATACAATTATGGACGGGCTGCCGAGTGCCGACACAGAGGTAGCCACAGCCGTGAACTACCGCACTGTACTGTGTCTGCTGCTAATATATAGACTGGTTGATAAAGAGATAGTATACTCGTAACTAGTATGTATGTATAAAGAAAGAAAAAAAAACCACGGTTAGGTGGTATATACAATTATGGACGGGCTGCCGAGTGCCGACACAGAGGTAGCCACAGCCGTGAACTACCGCACTGTACTGTGTCTGCTGCTAATATAGACTGGTTGATAAAGAGATAGTATACTACTAATATTATATATACTGGTGGTCAGGTCACTGGTCACTAGTCACACTGGCAGTGGCACTCCTGCAGCAAAAGTGTGCACTGTTTAATTTTAATATAATATTATGTACTCCTGGCTCCTGCTATAACCTATAACTGGCACTGCAGTGCTCCCCAGTCTCCCCCACAATTATAAGCTGTGTGAGCTGAGCACAGTCAGATATATATATACATTGATGCAGCACACTGGGCTGAGCAGTGCACACAGATATGGTATGTGACTGAGTCACTGTGTGTATCGTTTTTTTCAGGCAGAGAACGGATATACAGGTTGAGTATCCCTTATCCAAAATGCTTGGGACCAGAGGAATTTTGGATATGGGATTTTTCCGTATTTTGGAATAATTGCATATCATAATGAGATATCATGGTGATGGGACCTAAATATAAGCACAGAACGCATTTATGTTTCATATACACCTTATACACACAGCCTGAAGGTAATTTTAGACAATATTTTTTATAACTTTGTGCATTAACAAAAGCGTGTGTACATTCACACAATTCATTTATGTTTCATATACACCTTATACACCAGCCTAAAGATCATTTAATACAATATTTTTAATAACTTTGTGTATTAAACAAAGATTGTGTACATTGAGCCATCAAAAAACAAAGGTTTCACTATCTCACTCTCACTCAAAAAAGTCTGTATTTCGGAATATTCCGTATTTCGGAATATTCGGATATGGGATACTCAACCTGTATTAAATAAAACAAACAACTGCACTGTCTGGTGGTCACTGTGGTCGTCAGTCACTAAACTCTGCACTCTCTTCTACAGTATCACAGCCTCAGGTCAATCTCTCTCTCTCTCTCTCAACCCTAATCTAAATGGAGAGGACGCCAGCCACGTCCTCTCCCTATCAATCTCAATGCACGTGTGAAAATGGCGGCGACGCGCGGCTCCTTATATAGAATCCGAGTCTCGCGATAGAATCCGAGCCTCGCGAGAATCCGACAGCGTCATGATGACGTTCGGGGCGCGCTCGGGTTAACCGAGCAAGGCGGGAAGATCCGAGTCGCTCGGACCCGTGAAAAAAAACATGAAGTTCGGGCGGGTTCGGATTCAGAGAAACCGAACCCGCTCATCTCTACTGGAGAGGTCCCATTTATATGGCATTCTCTGGCATGCGTGATGCCACACACACAGTTTCTCTCCCCTATTGTTCAGGAGGTTCTTGTAATCTAGTGTCATGTTATATAATTCCTTCATGTGGGTACATTCACAAAGGCTCAAAGGGGGTGACAGGGGGTAACATATTAACTGGGCCAGGCCTTCGTAGAGGCCCAGGAGTGCAAGGTAGACATAGCTATGCTCCTTGTCCTACCCCTACTCCGGACCCACCCTCTACCAGCACCTGGACCCGCCAAAATCTTGGTAACCCTGCATACAGGTATAAAATAGAGATGAGCGGGTTCGGTTTCTCTGAATCCGAACCCGCCCGAACTTCATGTTTTTTTACACGGGTCCGAGCGACTCGGATCTTCCCGCCTTGCTCGGTTAACCCGAGCGCGCCCGAACGTCATCATCACGCTGTCGGATTCTCGCGAGGCTTGGATTCTATCGCGAGACTCGGATTCTATATAAGGAGCCGCGCGTCGCGGCCATTTTCACACGTGCATTGAGATTGATAGGGAGAGGACGTGGCTGGCGTCCTCTCCGTTTAGAAATTAAAATAGATAGGAGAGTGAGAGTGAGACACTTCATTTACTTACTGGAGCTTAGGAGGAGTTATACTAGTGACTGATGACCAGTGACCTGACCACCAGTGCAGTTTTATAATTTATTATTATTTAATAATCCGTTCTGTTCTTGTTCTCTGCCTGAAAAAAACGATACACAGTGACTCAGTCACACTCACATACCATATCTGTGCTCAGCCCAGTGTGCTGCATCATCTATGTATAATATCTGACTGTGCTCACACAGCTTAATAGTGGGGGAGACTGGGGAGCAGTTATAGGTTATAGCAGGAGCCAGGAGTACATATTAAACAGTGCACACTTTTGCTGCCAGAGTGCCACTGCCAGTGTGACTGACCACTGACCACTGTGACCAGTGACCTGACCACACTGACCACCAGTATAGTATATTGTGATTGAATGTCTGCCTGAAAAAGTACACTCGTCGTGTGACTTGTGTGGTGTTTTTTTATTCTATAAAAATTAAAAAACTCATTCTGCTGACAGACAGTGTCCAGCAGGTCCGTCATTATATAATATATACCTGTCCGGCTGCAGTAGTGATATATATATATTTTTTATATCATTATTTATCATCCAGTCTATACTAGCAGCAGACACAGTACGGTAGTTCACGGCTGTAGCTACCTCTGTGTCGGCACTCGGCAGTCCATCCATAATTGTATACCACCTACCCGTGTTTTTTTTTTTCTTTCTTCTTTATACATACTACATCTCATTATCATCCAGTCTATATTAGCAGCAGACACAGTACAGTATGGTAGTCCACGGCTGTAGCTACCTCTGTGTCGGCACTCGGCAGTCCATCCATAATTGTATACCACCTACCCGTGGTTTTTTTTTTTCTTTCTTCTTTATACATACTACATCTCATTATCAACCAGTCTATATTAGCAGCAGACGCAGTACGGTAGTTCACGGCTGTAGCTACCTCTGTGTCGGCACTCGGCAGTCCATCCATAATTGTATACCACCTACCCGTGGTTTTTGTTTTCTTTCTTCTTTATACATACATACTACATCTCATTATCATCCAGTCTATATTAGCAGCAGACACAGTACAGTACGGTAGTCCACGGCTGTAGCTACCTCTGTGTCGGCACTCGGCAGTCCATCCATAATTGTATACCACCTACCCGTGGTTTTTTTTTTCTTTCTTCTTTATACATACTACATCTCATTATCATCCAGTCTATATTAGCAGCAGACACAGTACAGTACGGTAGTCCATGGCTGTAGCTACCTCTGTGTCGGCACTCGGCACTCGGCAGTCCATCCATAATTGTATACCACCTACCCGTGGTTTTTTTTTTCTTTCTTCTTTATACATACTACATCTCATTATCAACCAGTCTATATTAGCAGCAGACACAGTACAGTACGGTAGTCCATGCCTGTAGCTACCTCTGTGTCGGCACTCGGCAGTCCATCCATAATTGTACCACCTACCCGTGTTTTTTTTCTCCTTTCTTCTTTATACATACTACATCTCATTATCATCCAGTCTATATTAGCAGCAGACACAGTACAGTACGGTAGTCCACGGCTGTAGCTACCTCTGTGTCGGCACTCGGCACTCGGCAGTCCATCCATAATTGTATACCACCTACCCGTGGTTTTTTTTCTTTCTTCTTTATACATACTACATCTCATTATCAACCAGTCTATATTAGCAGCAGACACAGTACAGTACGGTAGTCCACGGCTGTAGCTACCTCTGTGTCGGCACTCGGCAGTCCATCCATAATTGTATACCACCTACCCGTGTTTTTTTTTTCTTTCTTCTTTATACATACTACATCTCATTATCATCCAGTCTATATTAGCAGCAGACACAGTACAGTACGGTAGTCCACGGCTGTAGCTACCTCTGTGTCGGCACTCGGCAGTCCATCCATAATTGTATACCACCTACCCGTGGTTTTTTTTTCTTTCTTCTTTATACATACTACATCTCATTATCATCCAGTCTATATTAGCAGCAGACACAGTACAGTACGGTAGTCCACGGCTGTAGCTATCTCTGTGTCGGCACTCGGCAGTCCATCCATAATTGTATACCACCTACCCGTGGTTTTTTTTTTCTTTCTTCTTTATACATACTACATCTCATTATCAACCAGTCTATATTAGCAGCAGACACAGTACAGTACGGTAGTCCACGGCTGTAGCTACCTCTGTGTCGGCACTCGGCAGTCCATCCATAATTGTATACTAGTATCCATCCATCTCCATTGTTTACCTGAGGTGCCTTTTAGTTGTGCCTATTAAAATATGGAGAACAAAAATGTTGAGGTTCCAAAATTAGGGAAAGATCAAGATCCACTTCCACCTCGTGCTGAAGCTGCTGCCACTAGTCATGGCCGAGACGATGAAATGCCAGCAACGTCGTCTGCCAAGGCCGATGCCCAATGTCATAGTACAGAGCATGTCAAATCCAAAACACCAAATATCAGTAAAAAAAGGACTCCAAAACCTAAAATAAAATTGTCGGAGGAGAAGCGTAAACTTGCCAATATGCCATTTACCACACGGAGTGGCAAGGAACGGCTGAGGCCCTGGCCTATGTTCATGGCTAGTGGTTCAGCTTCACATGAGGATGGAAGCACTCAGCCTCTCGCTAGAAAACTGAAAAGACTCAAGCTGGCAAAAGCACCGCAAAGAACTGTGCGTTCTTCGAAATCCCAAATCCACAAGGAGAGTCCAATTGTGTCGGTTGCGATGCCTGACCTTCCCAACACTGGACGTGAAGAGCATGCGCCTTCCACCATTTGCACGCCCCCTGCAAGTGCTGGAAGGAGCACCCGCAGTCCAGTTCCTGATAGTCAGATTGAAGATGTCAGTGTTGAAGTACACCAGGATGAGGAGGATATGGGTGTTGCTGGCACTGGGGAGGAAATTGACCAGGAGGATTCTGATGGTGAGGTGGTTTGTTTAAGTCAGGCACCTGGGGAGACACCTGTTGTCCGTGGGAGGAATATGGCCGTTGACATGCCTGGTGAAAATACCAAAAAAATCAGCTCTTCAGTGTGGGGGTATTTCAACAGAAAAGCGGACAACAGGTGTCAAGCCGTGTGTTGCCTTTGTCAAGCTGTAATAAGTAGGGGTAAGGACGTTAACCACCTCGGAACATCCTCCCTTATACGTCACCTGCAGCGCATTCATAATAAGTCAGTGACAAGTTCAAAAACTTTGGGCGACAGCGGAAGCAGTCCACTGACCAGTAAATCCCTTCCTCTTGTAACCAAGCTCACGCAAACCACCCCACCAACTCCCTCAGTGTCAATTTTCTCCTTCCCCAGGAATGCCAATAGTCCTGCAGGCCATGTCACTGGCAATTCTGACGAGTCCTCTCCTGCCTGGGATTCCTCCGATGCATCCTTGCGTGTAACGCCTACTGCTGCTGGCGCTGCTGTTGTTGCTGCTGGGAGTCGATGGTCATCCCAGAGGGGAAGTCGTAAGCCCACTTGTACTACTTCCAGTAAGCAATTGACTGTTCAACAGTCCTTTGCGAGGAAGATGAAATATCACAGCAGTCATCCTGCTGCAAAGCGGATAACTGAGGCCTTGACAACTATGTTGGTGTTAGACGTGCGTCCGGTATCCGCCGTTAGTTCACAGGGAACTAGACAATTTATTGAGGCAGTGTGCCCCCGTTACCAAATACCATCTAGGTTCCACTTCTCTAGGCAGGCGATACCGAGAATGTACACGGACGTCAGAAAAAGACTCACCAGTGTCCTAAAAAATGCAGTTGTACCCAATGTCCACTTAACCACGGACATGTGGACAAGTGGAGCAGGGCAGGGTCAGGACTATATGACTGTGACAGCCCACTGGGTAGATGTATGGACTCCCGCCGCAAGAACAGCAGCGGCGGCACCAGTAGCAGCATCTCGCAAACGCCAACTCTTTCCTAGGCAGGCTACGCTTTGTATCACCGCTTTCCAGAATACGCACACAGCTGAAAACCTCTTACGGCAACTGAGGAAGATCATCGCGGAATGGCTTACCCCAATTGGACTCTCCTGTGGATTTGTGGCATCGGACAACGCCAGCAATATTGTGTGTGCATTAAATATGGGCAAATTCCAGCACGTCCCATGTTTTGCACATACCTTGAATTTGGTGGTGCAGAATTTTTTTAAAAACGACAGGGGCGTGCAAGAGATGCTGTCGGTGGCCAGAAGAATTGCGTGACACTTTCGGCGTACAGGCACCACGTACAGAAGACTGGAGCACCACCAAAAACTACTGAACCTGCCCTGCCATCATCTGAAGCAAGAAGTGGTAACGAGGTGGAATTCAACCCTCTATATGCTTCAGAGGTTGGAGGAGCAGCAAAAGGCCATTCAAGCCTATACAATTGAGCACGATATAGGAGGTGGAATGCACCTGTCTCAAGCGCAGTGGAGAATGATTTCAACGTTGTGCAAGGTTCTGATGCCCTTTGAACTTGCCACACGTGAAGTCAGTTCAGACACTGCCAGCCTGAGTCAGGTCATTCCCCTCATCAGGCTTTTGCAGAAGAAGCTGGAGACATTGAAGGAGGAGCTAACACGGAGCGATTCCGCTAGGCATGTGGGACTTGTGGATGGAGCCCTTAATTCGCTTAACAAGGATTCACGGGTGGTCAATCTGTTGAAATCAGAGCACTACATTTTGGCCACCGTGCTCGATCCTAGATTTAAAGCCTACCTTGGATCTCTCTTTCCGGCAGACACAAGTCTGCTGGGGTTGAAAGACCTGCTGGTGAGAAAATTGTCAAGTCAAGCGGAACGCGACCTGTCAACATCTCCTCCTTCACATTCTCCCGCAACTGGGGGTGCGAGGAAAAGGCTCAGAATTCCGAGCCCACCCGCTGGCGGTGATGCAGGGCAGTCTGGAGCGACTGCTGATGCTGACATCTGGTCCGGACTGAAGGACCTGACAACGATTACGGACATGTCGTCTACTGTCACTGCATATGATTCTCTCAACATTGAAAGAATGGTGGAGGATTATATGAGTGACCGCATCCAAGTAGGCACGTCACACAGTCCGTACTTATACTGGCAGGAAAAAGAGGCAATTTGGAGGCCCTTGCACAAACTGGCTTTATTCTACCTAAGTTGCCCTCCCACAAGTGTGTACTCCGAAAGAGTGTTTAGTGCCGCCGCTCACCTTGTCAGCAATCGGCGTACGGGGTTACATCCAGAAAATGTGGAGAAGATGATGTTCATTAAAATGAATTATAATCAATTCCTCCGCGGAGACATTGACCAGCAGCAATTGCCTCCACAAAGTACACAGGGAGCTGAGATGGTGGATTCCAGTGGGGACGAATTGATAATCTGTGAGGAGGGGGATGTACACGGTGATATATCGGAGGATGATGATGAGGTGGACATCTTGCCTCTGTAGAGCCAGTTTGTGCAAGGAGAGATTAATTGCTTCTTTTTTGGTGGGGGTCCAAACCAACCCGTCATATCAGTCACAGTCGTGTGGCAGACCCTGTCACTGAAATGATGGGTTGGTTAAAGTGTGCATGTCCTGTTTATACAACATAAGGGTGGTTGGGAGGGCCCAAGGACAATTCCATCTTGCACCTCTTTTTTCTTTAATTTTTCTTTGCGTCATGTGCTGTTTGGGGAGGGTTTTTTGGAAGGGACATCCTGCGTGACACTGCAGTGACACTCCTAGATGGGCCCGGTGTTTGTGTCGGCCACTAGGGTCGCTAATCTTACTCACACAGCTACCTCATTGCGCCTCTTTTTTTCTTTGCGTCATGTGCTGTTTGGGGAGGGTTTTTTGGAAGGGACATCCTGCGTGACACTGCAGTGACACTCCTAGATGGGCCCGGTGTTTGTGTCGGCCACTAGGGTCGCTTATCTTACTCACACAGCTACCTCATTGCGCCTCTTTTTTTCTTTGCGTCATGTGCTGTTTGGGGAGGGTTTTTTGGAAGGGACATCATGCGTGACACTGCAGTGCCACTCCTAGATGGGCCCGGTGTTTGTGTCGGCCTCTAGGGTCGCTTATCTTACTCACACAGCTACCTCATTGCGCCTCTTTTTTTCTTTGCGTCATGTGCTGTTTGGGGAGGGTTTTTTGGAAGGGACATCCTGCGTGACACTGCAGTGACACTCCTAGATGGGCCCGGTGTTTGTGTCGGCCACTAGGGTCGCTTATCTTACTCACACAGCTACCTCATTGCGCCTCTTTTTTTCTTTGCGTCATGTGCTGTTTGGGGAGGGTTTTTTGGAAGGGACATCCTGCGTGACACTGCAGTGCCACTCCTAGATGGGCACGGTGTTTGTGTCGGCCACTAGGGTCGCTTATCTTACTCACACAGCTACCTCATTGCGCCTATTTTTTTCTTTGCGTCATGTGCTGTTTGGGGAGGGTTTTTTGGAAGGGACATCCTGCGTGACACTGCAGTGACACTCCTAGATGGGCCCGGTGTTTGTGTCGGCCACTAGGGTCGCTTATCTTACTCACACAGCTACCTCATTGCGCCTCTTTTTTTCTTTGCGTCATGTGCTGTTTGGGGAGGGTTTTTTGGAAGGGACATCCTGCGTGACACTGCAGTGCCACTCCTAGATGGGCACGGTGTTTGTGTCGGCCACTAGGGTCGCTTATCTTACTCACACAGCTACCTCATTGCGCCTCTTTTTTTCTTTGCGTCATGTGCTGTTTGGGGAGGGTTTTTTGGAAGGGACATCCTGCGTGACACTGCAGTGACACTCCTAGATGGGCCCGGTGTTTGTGTCGGCCACTAGGGTCGCTTATCTTACTCACACAGCTACCTCATTGCGCCTCTTTTTTTCTTTGCGTCATGTGCTGTTTGGGGAGGGTTTTTTGGAAGGGACATCCTGCGTGACACTGCAGTGACACTCCTAGATGGGCCCGGTGTTTGTGTCGGCCACTAGGGTCGCTTATCTTACTCACACAGCTACCTCATTGCGCCTCTTTTTTTCTTTGCGTCATGTGCTGTTTGGGGAGGGTTTTTTGGAAGGGACATCCTGCGTGACACTGCAGTGCCACTCCTAGATGGGCCCGGTGTTTGTGTCGGCCACTAGGGTCGCTTATCTTACTCACACAGCTACCTCATTGCGCCTCTTTTTTTCTTTGCGTCATGTGCTGTTTGGGGAGGGTTTTTTGGAAGGGACATCCTGCGTGACACTGCAGTGACACTCCTAGATGGGCCCGGTGTTTGTGTCGGCTACTAGGGTCGCTTATCTTACTCACACAGCTACCTCATTGCGCCTCTTTTTTTCTTTGCGTCATGTGCTGTTTGGGGAGGGTTTTTTGGAAGGGACATCCTGCGTGACACTGCAGTGCCACTCCTAGATGGGCCCGGTGTTTGTGTCGGCCACTAGGGTCGCTTATCTTACTCACACAGCTACCTCATTGCGCCTCTTTTTTTCTTTGCGTCATGTGCTGTTTGGGGAGGGTTTTTTGGAAGGGACATCCTGCGTGACACTGCAGTGCCACTCCTAGATGGGCCAGGTGTTTGTGTCGGCCACTAGGGTCGCTTAGCTTAGTCATCCAGCGACCTCGGTGCAAATTTTAGGACTAAAAATAATATTGTGAGGTGTGAGGTATTCAGAATAGACTGAAAATGAGTGGAAATTATGGTTTTTAAAGGTTAATAATACTTTGGGATCAAAATGACCCCCAAATTCTATGATTTAAGCTGTTTTTTAGGTTTTTTGGAAAAAAACACCCGAATCCAAAACACACCCGAATCCGACAAAAAAAATTCGGTTAGGTTTTGCCAAAACGCGGTCGAACCCAAAACACGGCCGCGGAACCGAACCCAAAACCAAAACACAAAACCCGAAAAATTTCCGGCGCTCATCTCTAGTATAAAATACCAATGTAATAAAACAACTTATACAAAAGTGTCCATCCTCATGTCACCATATGCTAAGAATTGATTTCTAATATAAATGATGTTGGGAGAGACAATATTAAGCAGATGAAAACTACAGGGGGTGGTCCTGTGTACCTTTAATGATGTTTTTACTGTTGCTACCATGTGCATTTCCAGATGGACCTTTAATCCTGAAAAAGCTAGTGCAAACTGATGAAACAGTGTTTATGTGGACCTATGAAGGATAAGTTCATCTACAATGTTCACCTTTTGTAAATAAAAACTATCATCATTATGGAGTTCCCATGCCAAGTATGCCGCAATTGGGAGTGCTCACCCCATACCTGTGCTATACTGGGTCTTCCTTCTGTGTCGACAGCAGATGATGGCAAGTTCCAATGTTAATTATATTTTGCTCTGTCCAGCTGACACCTGCATTTGTAAAAAAAAAACATACAGTGTGAGCAGATGACGACTGCTCCAAAACTACAAAGGACCCACAGTTCTGCTAGCTGGGCGCTACTAATAAAAAAATGTTCTGTGTCATTTCAAACAATTGGGGCAGATGTTTAACCTGGAGAAGGCATAAGGAAGTGATAAACCAGTGATATGTGCAAGGTGATAAGGCACCAGCCAATCAGATCTTAACTGTTAATTTACATATTGGAGCTGATTGGCTGGTGCCTTTATCACCTTGCACATATCACTGGTTTATCACTTCCTTATGCCTTCTCCAGGTTAATACATCTGCCCCATATTTTCACGTTTTTAAACATGTGTCCAGGAGCACAATGCAGAGCTCATCTAGATCTTAAGGCTTTCATTGATTTTCAAAGCCCTCAGTGAAGCAGTATCAGTCACAGGGCCAGATGCATCATCGCTTGGAAAGTGATAAAATGGAGAGTGAAAAAGCACCAGCCAATCAGCTCCTAACTGACATTTTTCAAACACCGCCTGTGACATGGTAGTTAGGAGCTGATTGGCTGGTGCTTTTTCACTCTCCATTTTATCACTTTCCAAGCGATGATGCATCTAGCCTACAATGTGCACAACTGTCGTTATAAGATAAGAGTTCTTGGAGGTACGAAAGGGATTATTTGTTGGTTCCATCTAGCATGTGCAAAATGACCCTGTCTGCTTGCTGAAGTTCTTAGTGACAGTCAGTGACCTCATTTACAAAGTGTACGGGATGTACCACTTGGCTTTGCATCAGTTTTCCTAGATGTTCTACCCAGTGCAGTTAAAGGGGTAGCACAGTGGTTCCCAAACTTTTTTGAATCACTACACCCCTATCAGAATTTTTTTTTTTATTGCAGCAATGTTTTGTTACAGAGAAATTCTGAAAAAAAAATGTAAATTGAATAAGTTAAGTTTATACTGTATGTCATCCTTAGGTTCATTTATGTGGCGAGGGGCAGGATTCACTTCTGTTTGTCCACATATTTTATAATTGAAGCCACAAGGACTGGTTTTGCCTATTACATTGTTCATAAATAATTTAAATTGGAACAAGACCAAAAACTCAGAGTACCCCTGGAAGTGCCCCATGGCATCCTGGGGTGCCACGGCACCCAGCTTGGGAACCACTGGTGTAGTATACTCTCTGCTCTCGGAACATGCTTCTTTCTGCAAACAAAAATCGCCCCAAACAGGGAGGTTAAAAAAATCTGAAGAGCTTGATAAAGCTAAATATTTATCTTACTTAAAACCCTTTAAGAGGTCTAAGAACACTGTACGCTATTGACGTATGGAGTACCGTAAGGGTACGCACGTTGCGTAGCGATCGCTTAGCCGTAGTCGAGACGCTCAAGCGTCACGTTCGCTCACGGCCAAGAGATCACAGGCAGGCACGCTATTGGCTGCCGACTAAAGTAATGATACGCTATTAGCGCAGCGGACGCTCGGGACCACGAGGAGATCACCAGCGGTGCTGACGCTCACAATGTTAAACCTTTCTCATCACTAATAACTATACCATAAAACAGTGTATTATGCAGTAAACCTTGGTGTAGTGATAGAGTGTAAATGTAACACAGTGTAAACTTATTAACTTAAAAGCTGTTCGAGCTTCTCCGGCGCTCTGAGAATACTTAGAAATATAAGAAATACACAGATACCGGGCTTAGGGTCTAACGCCTTATATGAATGTTATACTTGCAAAAGAATAATACAGTACAAGTCATACACTACCAATATAACATAGACTAACTAACCAGATAACTACACATGAAATACAATACAATACAATTACGTTTAAGGGAAAAATGAGAGAGAAAGAGGAGAGGAGGGAGAGAGAGAGATATGGCTCACAATAACAACAAAGACAATATGATTGCGGAGACAACTTACGCACAAAGGGAACGATCGCATGCGCCTTTCTGAATATCCAGCTCCCGATTATCAGTGATGAGAACCGTTGAAGAGAGTGAGCTGGGTCAGATCGGCTTGTCTATTTATGCCCCACACACAATACAATTCAATGGTCCCTACAATCTCATTGTTCATTGGACACAGGATTTCGTCTTCGCATTATAACAAAAGGTCATAGGTTGATTCATACAGGTGGGCTGAGACCATTTCCAACTGCTCAGGTGGGTGGGAAACTAGGTTTTCCGCCGCATGTATAAGTGAGTGCAAATAATAGTAAATGGACATAAACTTCTTATGTCCATAACTATTCGCACGAGCGATTAATCTGCTTCAAACCAACACCGGAATATTGCTAATTAAATACTCTTCCGATGGATACTAAACACCACTGTATAACCCTTGTCTGACCCTTCGTATCAAACAAAGAGGGATCTCTCTGTCTGTGAACATGCTACATTAACTAAACTTTCAGATTCTATCAAAGGGACCATGATCTACAAAATACATTATATAGTTAAAATATGTAACGATTGAGTCGCACGCTGGGCACACAGAAACTCTACCGTAAATGCGCATACCGTGCGCCTGCGGGTGCACGCAACAGCGAGTATGCGCACGCACGGGAGAGCGCACGCATGCGCAGCGCGGACCTGTATGAGGTGCAAATATGGTAGTGTGCATCGTGATATTTTTCTGACGTTGACAGTCCACCCTTTGGCAGTCACCAATAACTGCCACTTCCTAAAACATTTCAAAAAGAGAAAAATATATGTCAAGTGTAAATACATTTCCATGGTTGGGTAGGGGAGGAGAGAAGAAGGTGTGAAAAGGGTATGACCTAGTGAGATAGCAGAAGCATGTGTGTATGAATCCATGTTTGGGGGGTCATGTATCATCGTGCCGTACGTGTTGTAAATCAAGCTTCGAGGTATTGCGAAGTATACATTTGAATTCCTTCTTATCCCGTGGTGCGGGTCTGTGGATGGGCTGTCAAACTTTACCGAGCTCTTTTCGGCTTTTGGTTGCAACAAAATGGGGGAGCACATTTTAGTTGATGATACATGAATGGGGGAATATGTGATTGCTGATATCTGTGCCTGTATTCCCTATCGACTATGTGTGTTATTACCTGAAGGTTGTAGAGATGAAGATAAGACACAATTATGGTAAATGCAGTGGTATTCTATGTCAGGTTAATGAACATTTGTCGGTTGAAGTCTTGTTCGGTGTCTGTTGAATGCAGTCTTCTTTGGGCTTTTGCCAAAAAGTGTGGGCAAAAAGCTTTGTCAATGTCCATAGACTTACAAAAGTGTTGGGCTAGCGTAAATTTAAAATTTCTAGGGAAACTGGGGGTCTATGGCATAGTTCATCAAATATCTGTGTATAAGGTTGTCAAAACTTCTTCTTTAATCCATCAGTTGTCTGTATACAGGCTTGTCAAATTCCTCGTCCAAGTGGGTCTTTTTTTACCTTAGAGAAAACGGAAAAACAGGTGAAAGAAACGGACCCTATAATCGCATTTTCATCACATGATTGTTTCTATCGTTGGGTCATAAATCAAATCCATTGGAATTACAGTTTCCTCACTCCTTAGACTCATTACCCTGGTACTACGTTTGCACTTCATTAAAGCCTGACCGCATCTAAATATCAAGCCAATCGATATGACAACACCCAAGATACATAGAAGAAACTTCCCTACATTCATTATGACTCCTTGAGCCCATTCTCCTAAACCAGAGAACCAATTTCGCGGGTTCAACCATGACACCCAACCAGTCAGCTCATTACCCACAGCAGCAAGGGTGAGATTGTGTCTCCTGCGAAATTCCCACTTTAATTGGAGAATGTCATCCATCTTTTGGTCTATGACCTCGACCGGGTCCTCGGTACTATTCGTAATATATGTGCAGCATTTCACGCCGTACTGCGTTGCCAGGGTGACACAATATCCACCTGTCACTGCTGTGAGATAATTAAGAACCATCCTATGCTGAACCAGTTCTGTTTTATAAGCTTGAAGCTCCCTTCCAGTATACCTAAAAGTGTCGTCATACATTTCTGTGATATTGTCTAATAAATTTGCAAGCGCAGATATGTATCTATAGTTCAGCACTCCTCTAGCGGTGCGAGTGAAATCTAACGCAAGTAGAACCTGAATCCCGGTGGATTCATGGATCATGTCAGAGGCCGAATGCTCTGTCCTTTCTGTCAGTTGCCTTTTAACTATGTGCTCGTAATGGGTGTGAGTATAAGGAGCTTGGGCACCACGGTGTATATCTTTCATTTTGGCATGTGATACAGTCATTACTTCAGGCAGTACTTTTCCAATATAACACAATCCTTCAGAGTTAGGGGCAAGCCACTTATACGCCTTCCTCCCGCATATGAAATATGCATCATCGGGGAGAACATATGGGACGGAGTAGGACATAACCATATTACACATCTTCCATGTGAAATCTCCTAACCCTAATTCTCCCATCTGTCTAGTACACGTATCAGTTTGTACGATATGTGCACAGTATCCTGGTGATACCTCTCCAACTCTCGTAATCCTACTTCCTAGGGTATACCTATATCGGAAAGATTTTTCTCTACTGGCTATGTGGCGTATAAGCTCTGTATCTGTAGGCATTCTATCTGCTCTATATGAAAAGGTCATGGTTTGGTTACTCCATGACACTTCCCAATTTCCCGGCTTTCGGGGATTGGAAATGTTAAAACATATTAGGGACTTATCCACATGATATTGGTGGAGCTTCAAACTAGGAGGGCTGGAGATATTAAACCTCCTGTCCACCGGTCTTCCACCCTTTAGCTCAAGTACCTCCCCTACCGTTAAAGGAAATGGTACTAGCCCTGATTTGCTGTGACCTTGAGGTAGTTGAGAGCATACCCAACAATCTGTTTGATTTAACACACTACCCACTAAGGAGTGATAGTCACTCAATGGATGCCGGTCCATGTGGATATTAAAACTGGATTGGCATTTCTTGATGCACCCATCCTCAACTACATTGTCACAGAGCCTACAGATACAGTTTTCTTCAGCTAACAATCCTTCACAGTTCCTTCTATTGTCAATGCTATCGGATCGTTTTCTGATACTCGCCTTTACTTGTTGGTTAAGTTGTTCTTGGAAAACTACGCCTCCATCTTTGTCATCAGAACCCATTCCAGAACCTCTCTCGACCTCCATGGTACTCTCGCCGGAACAGACTGCTCTGGTCAACATCATGGTCAACAGGAAAATCCGGATCACAGTCTCTTGGGGCAAGTCCATCTTATAGGAGGAAACGGAGAAGAATGAGAAGGGGAAAAAAATAGTTGAGGGAGAGGGGATGGGAAGTGGAGAAAAACAATAAAAGGGAACAGGGAATCGACAACTGCTTTTGATCTTATGATCTTCAATGCTCAGGTGCCGCCTCAGTCCTCCTGGAACAGACACTCCAGTGATACAACTTCCTCTACCGTCTGTTCCTTATCACGGGACCTCTCTGGATCAGCAACCTTCTTACAGTGGGACGAATGAACCCAAGTCTCTCTCTCGGCAACCTTCAATGCTGTAGTGCTAGTCAATAAGACTTGGTATGGTCCTTCCCATCTGTCAATAAGGCAACCTGAGCGTAGAAAATTCCGTATCATTACATAATCCCCAGGTTCAATGTCATGACAATTACTGTCTGGTAAATCAGGAATCACCAACTTCAAATTATCATTTTGATTCCTTAGCTGTTTACTCATGTTAACCAAGTATTTTACAGTCACTTCATTGTTACACTTCAAATCATCCTGAGGGTTAATCATAACATGCGGTTGTCGACCAAACAAGATTTCAAAAGGAGACAGATTAAGAGGGGACCTGGGAGTGGTTCTGATGCTGTATAGTACAATGGGTAAAGCTTCTGGCCATGTCAATCCTGTCTCTGCCATAACTTTGCTCAATTTATTTTTAATAGTGCTGTTCACTCTTTCCACCTTTGCACTCGCCTGGGGGCGGTACGGAGTGTGCAGCTTGCTATCAATTCCCATCAACTTACACATTCCTTGAAAGACATCACCTGTAAAATGGGTACCTCTATCACTTTCAATTATTCTAGGGATACCGTATCTACATACAAATTCCTGCACAATTTTCTTAGCAGTAAACATAGCGGTATTTGTGGCCGCAGGAAATGCTTCGACCCAATTTGAGAATACATCTATACAAACAAGTACATATTTCAAATTTCGACAAGGGGGTAATTGTATAAAGTCAATCTGTATTACCTGAAAAGGGCCACCTGTAGGTGGGATATGAGATGGTTCTGTTGGTATTGCCTTTCCGATATTCTTTCTCAAGCAGGTAAGGCATGACATTGCTCTTTTACCTGCATGAGATGAAAATTCTGGGGCGCACCAATATGCTCTTACCAACTTACACATTCCCTCCTTGCCCAGATGAGTCAGCCCGTGTGCTGCCTCTGCTAAACATGGAAGGTATGCTCTGGGGGCCACTGGTTTACCTTGTCCATCCGTCCAGAGTCCTGAGGACTCCTGGCCATATCCTTTTGCCTTCCAGACTGCCTTTTCCTGTGTGGAACACAAATTTTGCATTTCACACAACTTCTGTGTGTTGATGGTATTAAATACCATCAGTTGTGTGGTGTCTGTCTGTCTGGGGGTACCAGCTGCTAACTTAGCAGCTTCGTCTGCTCGGCTGTTACCAAGTGATACTGGGTCTTGGCTATATGTGTGTGCTTTACACTTGATAACAGCCACTCTGTCGGGTTCCTGTATCGCTGTTAGAAGCCTTTTGATGTGGGCTGCATGCGCTACCGGTGTACCAGCTGCCGTCATGAAATTTCTGAGGCGCCATAGGGCTCCGAAATCATGGACTACCCCGAAGGCGTATCTAGAGTCGGTGTAGATATTGGCTGACTTGCCCTTAGCCAATTCACATGCTCTGGTTAGGGCGACCAGTTCAGCAACCTGGGCTGAGTGAGGTGGGCCTAGCGGTTCTGCTTCTATGGTGCCTTGGTCATCTAAGACTGCGTATCCAGTACACAAGTCTCCCGAGTCTGACTGTCTGTGACAACTACCGTCCGTGTAGAAAGTAAGATCTACCTCTTCCAGTGGGTTGTCACTGATGTCAGGCCTTGCCGTGAAATTTTCGGTCAAATATTCCATACAATCATGTGTGTCCTCCTTTGTATTAAATCCTCCTTCCCCACCACTCTCATCCTCCACCCTTTGTGCCTGTCCACAAAGTTGTCTGCCTGTTGTGGTTGTACACATCTGTAAGGGGTACATCCTGATTCAATCCACAGTCAGCTAAAAATTGAGCTGAGTCGACATTGGAGGGTAAACATGCCCTCAGCAATATCTGCCAGTCCTTGTTATTTGGCTCTACAGTGTTTCCTAGGTCTCTGATGTATTTCTGGCTAGCAGCTAGATCTTTTCTAGGATCAGGGAATTCAGACACTATGGTTCTTAATTCCATTCGGGAAAATGGGCTGTACATGGCAATGTTTCTGATAGGAGTGACTCCTGTAGTGTCAGTTTTCCCATTTGGCACAGCTATTACCCTAACGGGATTAAGTCTAATAACATCATTCTGATTAGATTCTACAGCCTGTGGTGAAATGGTTTCAGCATAGTGTAAGGTGCCATACTTACCCGTTGATACGACCTCACCTGTCCCTCCGCTAGGGGCCTTTGATACTAATCTTAAGGGTTGGGCCGTGCCTACTGTTGTCTCTGATATGGTGGCTGCTAGAGAGAGCGCTGATATTGTTGATGCTTCGTCCTCTTGATCACACTCCTGGGGAAAGTTTAAAACGGGGTACAACTTGCACGGGTTAATACTTGCATTGGTTAACTTATTAACATTATCTTTAACATTTATACAGTTGCTAAGTGTTTGTTTGTTACACCCTAGTGCGTCATTCTCCGCAACCAATTTCTCTCCTGATATATATGGTGGCGGCGGTGCCGTGGCTATCAGTTTCCTGATAGGGTTAGATCCCGCCGCCTGAGCCAATCCTCTCTGTATTTCACCCTCCTGTTGCCATAACTGCAAATAATCATAATGTTTGATCCGTCTCTTTGCTGACTTGATGAGACATATCCTCCTCCTTAGATTCTGTAACACTTCTGGGCTAAAGCTGCCTACTCTTGGGAACTTCTCCCCGTCATGTACCATCATTCTCTCCCATTCATCACATAAAACCTCTGTGTGTGAACCGTATTTTTCACACATTACACACCTTGCCGACCCGATTGGTCGGTTTACTGAATCAACCCGAACCGAGGTTGATCGCCCCCTACCTGAACAATTGGCCCCCATACCTGCAGGTGTTGCTTTCACTACCTCTGACCTTAATCAGGGCCTTCAGCGAACCCTTGCAAAAACCAAAATGTTCAAGATAGGCTGACGGTGGCGGTTTACCGAGTACCCCACTCACTCGCCCACGCCGACCAATACGACCTACACACTGCCCTAGTGCTGGCGTACTCGACCCAGGGCCCCTGCGACCTGAACCGCTATTTACTGGAACATGTGAGGGTGATCCGCAGAGCACTTACTCTTTCCAGTAACTATTGGTTGCTGGATAGTTCCCAAGTGACTGGCGAACCTCCCTTAAAATAAAAAAAAATTACACAAATCACGTTAGAATGTACAAATAGCGTTTATGACCCCTTTTGTACACAAATGGCACTGGGTCAGATTACTAACTAATGCACACAATTACGTGCGGTACAATCGTTCAGTACATAAGCAACTAATCTTATGTACGGAGCGACCAGCGGAATCAAAAATTACGGCTGCGAATTCCTTCAGCATGAGCTTTATGGCCTATATGGGTTCCGCACCAACCCTTCCTGGTGTTGTGCTACTTGTCTCTATAGCGGACTTCTTAGTCTGCTGTACCTGGACCTCCTGGTCTGTTCTGGACCTCCTGGTCTGTACTACAGTATGACCTCCTGGTCTGCTATACTGTAATGCTCAGATTTATGTTTAACAAGGGATGCCTCCCTAGCCACCATGTACGTCACTTACATGCATGTACCCTGCGAGAACTCGACTTCTTGTGGTTCAACCTCAAAGTTGTATAAACTTATATATGCAAAACACTCACTCACCACATGTACACTTTTGTTTCTATTTCTATTTCTGCACAGAAATTTCTTTCCTTTAGACCAGATGTGTTGTAAATTTGGAGAAGGATCTATTAGTCTAAATTTCGGACACTAAAATTGATTTGCGCTATTTATCGCGTTGCCACCTTTTCGCCTGTTAAAAATAACACTATCGTGTGATTTGAGTTACGTGGGCGTACCCAGACGCTCCGTTGCGTCATATACGCTGCGTGCGTCGGCCTTTGGGTTGCGTACGCGAGTCTCAGCCCTTTGTTAGAGACATGTGTACGCAAAGCAAATATCCACCGTAACACAATTTACACGTTTATCAATGTAGATGATCCTCGATCATCTACCGAGCACCACACCGGTCTCTCCTTGTATCCTTAGGCAGAGCTGTGTGCGTGCTTTGCAATTTATTCCTTAATGTATTACTTTTACTCTTTAACTATTAAATAGCGACAAATCTCTTTTAGCACGTTTATCAATTATAAAATGGCAAACAGGAGAGTGATATGAAAATACACGAATGAAAAAGAAATGCAGATATATGCGTGTGTGTGTACGCAAGACAGAAATAAACAGTTTTTAAAAGACACTAGCGTTTTGTTCTTACCTCCGGTTCCGGATTCCTTCAGCACCCTTTGCTAAGCGAAGCAGACGCTTATCCAGGCAGCACCACGAGGAATATGATCTCCCGCCCTTTGCTGATGGATAATGTCTGCTGAAATTAGCTAGTGCAGATATGTGAAGGACGGACGAGCCGCCAATTGATAAAGCTAAATATTTATCTTACTTAAAACCCTTTAAGAGGTCTAAGAACACTGTACGCTATTGACGTATGGAGTACCGTAAGGGTACGCACGTTGCGTAGCGATCGCTTAGCCGTAGTCGAGACGCTCAAGCGTCACGTTCGCTCACGGCCAAGAGATCACAGGCAGGCACGCTATTGGCTGCCGACTAAAGTAATGATACGCTATTAGCGCAGCGGACGCTCGGGACCACGAGGAGATCACCAGCGGTGCTGACGCTCACAATGTTAAACCTTTATAACTATACCATAAAACAGTGTATTATGCAGTAAACCTTGGTGTAGTGATAGAGTGTAAATGTAACACAGTGTAAACTTATTAACTTAAAAGCTGTTCGAGCTTCTCCGGCGCTCTGAGAATACTTAGAAATATAAGAAATACACAGATACCGGGCTTAGGGTCTAACGCCTTATATGAATGTTATACTTGCAAAAGAATAATACAGTACAAGTCATACACTACCAATATAACATAGACTAACTAACCAGATAACTACACATGAAATACAATACAATACAATTACGTTTAAGGGAAAAATGAGAGAGAAAGAGGAGAGGAGGGAGAGAGAGAGATATGGCTCACAATAACAACAAAGACAATATGATTGCGGAGAAAACTTACGCACAAAGGGAACGATCGCATGCGCCTTTCTGAATATCCAGCTCCCGATTATCAGTGATGAGAACCGTTGAAGAGAGTGAGCTGGGTCAGATCGGCTTGTCTATTTATGCCCCACACACAATACAATTCAATGGTCCCTACAATCTCATTGTTCATTGGATCCAGGATTTCGTCTTCGCATTATAACAAAAGGTCATAGGTTGATTCATACAGGTGGGCTGAGACCATTTCCAACTGCTCAGGTGGGTGGGAAACTAGGTTTCCCGCCGCATGGATAAGTGAGTGCAAATAATAGTAAATGGACATAAACTTCTTATGTCCATAACTATTCGCACGAGCGATTAATCTGCTTCAAACCAACACCGGAATATTGCTAATTAAATACTCTTCCGATGGATACTAAACACCACTGTATAACCCTTGTCTGACCCTTCGTATCAAACAAAGAGGGATCTCTCTGTCTGTGAACATGCTACATTAACTAAACTTTCAGATTCTATCAAAGGGACCATGATCTACAAAATACATTATATAGTTAAAATATGTAACGATTGAGTCGCACGCTGGGCACACAGAAACTCTACCGTAAATGCGCATACCGTGCGCCTGCGGGCAGGGCCGGTGCAAGGTTTCTAGGTGCCCTAGGCAAAGCTGCACAATAGTGCCCCTGCCTTCACCTATACCCTCCCCGCAGCTGTACACACTTGACTTTTTAAATTAGTATTAGATTTATTTTTAGATTGACAACATAAATTATAGCCACAATAAATAACACCGTATCAGTAACAGCAATAACCTTGGCACAATTTATATATTTTTTCCAAGTAAAAAAACCCTTCTGCATATGTCAGTAAAACGGCTTGAATTACCCCAAAGGCAAGCTTGCACTTGCCTTTGGAATAATTATACACGTCGGAGTCACATGATTATGACCACCTCCTACATGTGATGTTGGCAGCGCGTAGACCATGAAGTACGCCACATGTCGTGTGCTGGCTTGGTGGGTATAAGGTGTGTGATAGGCCGTTTGCACACATATCACTCCTCGCTGTCATGGGTAAAAGAGGCGATTCATCAGAGTTGCAAAAAGGGATGATTATCAGCTTTTGGGCCAAGGGCGGCAGTATTTCTGAAACAGCGGAGTGCGTGAACTGTCCGTGTGCTGCTGCAGGTGTACTGTGACTGGACAAATGGCAACATTGCAAATAATTGACGTGGAAACTGCGGAGCACCACGTGCCACTGGTGTGAGAGGTGAATGTTGGCTACGAAGATGCGTGAGGGACGACCGACACGCTACAGTGGAGCAGCTCACCGTCATAATGAATATGGGGCTAAAACAACAGCTCAGCTCCATCTAGCTGCTGTCCATGATGCTGCGCACAGCGGTTACTCTGGCTAAAAGTCATAATACTGTGACTTGACTGTGTGTGTGTGTGTGTGTGTGTGTGTGTGTGTATATACACTGTAGATAGCGATAGATAGATAGATAGATAGACTCACTAGTCAACAGTTGCTCATAATTGAGCATGCATTATTTCTCAACAACCTGACCATTTGTTAACATTCACTGGACTTATTGCAAATCTACATAACACACTATCAAACAACACACAAACCATCAAAATCAGGGTTGTCATGCAGGAGTTGTTACTCTCACCAAAAAATTGCTTAGCTGATTAACACTCTCTCTATTTTTATATATACATACACACACACACACACACACACACACACACACACACACGCACAAGGCCGCCATCAGGTGGGGACTGCTGGGAGTGGAGACCTGGACAGAGATGGCGGCCCGCCCCTGCCTCAATCGCGGGCCGATGTGCAGAGAATTCTTCTTAAACACAAGCCTTCCCTGCGCATCGATGTGTGACGTCACAGGGGTGGAGCACCACTGATGGGTGGCACAAGGGTAAACAGCTCCCAGAGTGCGCACCGGGACTGCTCCTAACCTCTCCACACAGCATTCAGGGTCCAGAAAAGTCCAATATACATTCATAATAGCAACACTGCTTTTTGGTATCATACATGTTCACACCACTGCACAACAAGAACCACTATAGGACAGCTCATAAAATATTAATTTGGATACCAACTACCGTAAAAAAAAATGCATAACATCAAGATTACACCAACACTTTGAAGACTAAGAGAAAAATATAACAAATACAGTTTGAGTCTCCCTTATCCAAAATGCTTGGGACCAGAGGTATTTTGGATATTGGATTTGTCCGTATTTTGGAATAATTGCATAACATAATGAGATATCATGGCGATGGGACCCAAGTCTAAGCACAGAATGCATTTATGTTACATATACACCTTATACACACAGCCTGAAGGTCATTTTATACAACATTTTTAATAACTTTGTGTATTAAACAAAGTTTATGTACATTGAGCCATCAGAAAACAAAGGTTTCACTATCTCACTCTCACTCAAAAAATTCCGTATCTCGGAATATTTGGATATGGGATACTCAACCTGTATTATTCCTGCCAATAATCCAGCAATATAATACCACTATCTATTGGGACTGCACTTCTTTGATGGATCCCTCTGAGAGCACCAATGAGGAAAGAATCCCATAGGCTTCTATAGGGTGATGTCAGGTTTTGCTGGCTTTAACCTCGCTATCGGAAGCCTGGAGGCCAGGTCTTAGTACATACGGTAAATGCTGTAAAACCCTGAAAAAACAGGGTTTTATCACATTTTTCCATTCCCAGAGTGAGATGTAATCTAAAAAACATCCCTGGATTGTGACAGGAGGGGTAATGCCCTTTATGCCATTAGTGAAAATATATAACATGGTGATGACCAGGGGCAGGGTGGCAACTTTCAACAAATGCAACCAAGTGGCCCTGGCTTTTCAGATTTAAATACAGGATCGGGCTTACAGACACAGGACTGGCCACACAGAAGATTTACAGACATGGAACCGGCCACACTGACACATATACAGAGACGGGACTGGCCATACAGACAGATTTACAGAAGTGGGACTGGCCACACAGACAGATATACAGAAGTGGGACGGCCACACTGACAGATATACAGAGACAGGATGGCCACACTTACACATATACACACAGGACCAGTCACACTGACACATATACAGAGACAGGACCAGCCACACTAACATATATACACAGGACTTGGCACACTAACACATATACACACAGGACCAGTCACACTAACACACATACACACAGGACTGGGCACACTGACACATATACACAAAGGACCGGCCACACTGACACCTATACACAAAGGACCGGCCACACTGACACACATACACACAGGACCGGGCACTCTGACACATATACACACAGGACCGGCCACACTGACACATATACACACAGGACCAGGCACACTGAAATGCACACAGAAAGGACCAGCCACACTGACACATATACAGACAGGAACGGCCACACTGACACATATACACACAGGACCAGGAACACTGATACACATTTAGAAAGGACTAGCCACACTGACACACATACACACAAGACCGGCCACACTGACACATATACAGTACACACAGGACCGGGAACACTGATACACATACAGAGAGGACCGGCCACACTGATACGTATACATACAGGACTGACCACACTGATACGTATACATACAGGACTGACCACACTGATAAGTATACATACAGGACTGACCACAATGATACGTATACATACAGGACTGACCACACTGATACGTATACATACAGGACTGACCACACTGATACGTATACATACAGGACTACCACTGTTTGTATATATTGGAAGTAGTTTGTGGCGCACAGGCAATAATGGAATCCAAAACAGTATGACTTCAAGTCATACAGTTTTGGATTCCATTATTGCCTGAGAGTGCCGCCAACTACTTCCAATATATATCTATATATCTATATATATATATATCTATATATATATATATAAGCAGCAGAGATGGTGCGGCACTCCAATGATTAACACTTGAGACTAGTATATATATATATATATATATATATATAGCCATACATACACATATATATATATATATATATATATATGTATATAGGCAAAAATTCAAATTTCATTGGTAACAAAGGGGTACCCTATCTGTTACATACCCCCAGAGCCCCGCTGCTGCTCCCCCCCTCCCCCTCCCCCTTTTTTTAATCCCTCCCTGTGCTAGACTCCTGAGACCCCATGCATGAAGGGTAGGGAGGAAGAATATATGCGGGTAAGCGATCGCGGGGGGGGGGCGGGCGGGCGGCGGCGGCTGACAGCACGGGGTACCATGTGGGAGACTGCACTCTGTCTGCATATACGAGGGTGTATGCCGGATGCTATGGGCGCGCAGAAGGGGAGAGGAGAGGTGAGGAGGATGATTGCGGAGGAGGGAGGGAGCAGACAGCGCACATAAGAGCCGATAGGTTACACACACTTACACTGTCTGTGGCTGTGCTTCCGGCTGGCTGATAACAGTTGGCCTGCCGTCCCTGCTCCTCATCTCTTAAGGAGCTCAGCTATAATAATAATAAAGTAAGCATTCTTGTATCACCAGCATGAGTTGCCGCCCTCTAGTGGCCGGCGCCCATAGGCAGCTGCCTAAAGCTGCCTAATGGTGGCGCCGGCCCTGCCTGCAGGTGCACGCAACAGCGAGTATGCGCACGCACGGGAGAGCGCACGCATGCGCAGCGCGGACCTGTATGAGGTGCAAATATGGTAGTGTGCATCGTGATATTTTTCTGACTTTGACAAGCTGTGCAAAAATGTAACATCCAGCTTCCTGTTTCTTTTAAATCACCCCTTCTCATTAAAATATATATATATTTATCTCTTAATATGCTGCTCATTTTACTCTTATTTATGGCTTAAATTAATAATAGGAAAACCAACAGGCTTTCTACTGTCAGCAACTGCAGGGGTGTATCTGGAGTTAACCAGCAGCGTCTATTACATTTACCCCATGTTAACACTTAGGGGTCAATCCAATTACCCTGGAAGACGGGCAGCTGTATGCTGCACTTTGCACTTATGGTATTGCCGACTAACAGATTTTTGTTCGCAGCTCCATAGGAGTCCGCGATTGTTGCAAGTTCGGGTGCCATTGCTGGCGCTACAACATCATGTCAATGGCAACTCGCACTCTACACGGGTAATTGCATTGACCCATTATTGGGACAACTCCTGTGCTGTGGCTGTGGAGAAGTATTTTTACCACCTGGGCAAAGAACTGAATAAGGAATATATATATATGTGTATTATCAACACATTCACTGACAGCGATCACACTTAAAACAATCAGGGTTAACAATCACAGTGGAATATAATATAAAGGGAAATGATACATTACATTCTTCAGTCTCCTTAAACTTGGCCACAATCCTATGGAACAAGACTTTCCTCCTACTGATGTCAAGGCAGTGGCTCTGCTCAAGTGTCCTCTAGCTTTTGGAGGGCACTCAATGCTTCTAAAGATAGTCCTTAGCAGTCGAGCAGGAGCTGTAACCCCTAGACTGACTTCAACTCTCCATGATTTTCATGTCCTCAGGTTTCTTTCATCTCTCTTGTCTCTGGGCATGTCTCTTTTTCCTTACTCATGACCTCACAGTCAGAGATTCAGAGTACAAGGGGGAAGCTACTTTTTCTAAGACTCTGGACAGGTAAGTATTAAATAAAATGGTTAGTGCCCCCCCCCTGCCCCCCCTGGACCCAGAAGCCTGTGTGTATCACACAGACACTGCACCCATTATAGATACACCACTGTCTAGCTAGAATATATAGGAGAAAAAAACAATAAAATTGTAGGATTATATAAAAATACTCTGATGGTTATTAAAAGAAAAATATTTTGGTCTTATTAACAAACATATTAAAACAATTATTTACAACAGTTTTGTGCCCTTAAACAACACAGTATCAATTGTTATTTTCTGATTAGCTACATTGTTCTACATAGTATCCATTGAGCCTCCGATCTATAGAGAAACAAATGAATCAAAGCCCGATTGTACCTTTGGGTAGAATAATTGTTATAAATACATTTGCCCCTGTCCTGGAAATAGCGACCTCCAAATATCAGTAGACTTTAGTTAAGTAATTGCCTTGGTTAAGGCGTATATCCAGAAATAAATGATAATTCCAAGTGGCCGTTAATTGAGCCTGTGCAAAATTTAAATATATGTCCTGTGCGGTGAACTAACTGGGAGCAGACTTCCAGAATCCTATGCACAGTTTAAATATATGTCCTGTGCGGTGACCTAACTGGGGGAAGACTTCCACAGTCAGTAATTTACCTGGATCACCAGGCTGCAATGATCACTAGTGGAATACTGATGGCAGTTATGCTGAAGAACTCTCCCGAGGGTCCTCTGGTATGATGCCACTGGGTCCTCTGGAAATGTACCAACAGGTGCAACTGCCAGGATGCGTCCTCTGCTGGTAGCAAGCGCGTCGCCGCTCAATCTGTGCAGTATACCGGTGTCCCCGACACACTTCGGATTCCAGGACATGTCTAGCTACCTGATTGGAAGCCTTTATATATATATATATATATATATATATATATATATATATTGTCAAATGTCTTTATTTGAATTTCCAATAAAATATACCAATACAAAGGAACATAAGCATAGCTGTACAAAAGGCCCTAGTCACAAAGTCATAACATACACATAGGCGATATGTCAAAAGCAATTCGCCAATATTTACATTAAATCAGTGCAAATAGAGAAAGTACAGTGGTAAAGCTTATCTGAAAAGTATACCTCAAACACTTAAATGGGCAAACTACAGTACAAAGGAAGGTAAGTATACAAGGTTATAGCTTACATACTCTTGCAACCATTCTTTGGTGTACACATTATATAAAAGGTACCTGGGATGAAAGCCAAGACCTGCAAGATAAAAGCGACATGACACGTCAGCCAATTGTTCATCATATTATGTTTTGGATCCCAGACTACATATGGCCATTATGTAAACAGGGAAACTCTTTTCCATTTTTGGGGAAAGAATGGGGGGGGGGGGGGGGTTGAAAGCCATTATCTCATGGCAACTGTCTGTGGTTCTGCATGCACACTGATAACACAGCTCAGGACTTACCAGCACTTCTAGTAGACATAAACTGGCAATTTCCAAGCAATCCTATCCTCATAGCCGCAGTAAAGATTTAGGGGTATATACAACTGAGGTCGGATCCATTCCGACATGCATTTGTCGGAATGGAACCGACAAGGACTATTCAATGCCCATCTCAATTCGACTTTAAAAAAGTCGAATTGAGATGAGTGAGGAGAGGGGGGAGACCAGCGGGGAGACGGGGGACAGCCGTGAGCAGACGGGGGACAGCAGCGCTGCAGGAGGATGTGGCACAGCCGCCAGACCTCACAACAGCGTCTACCCGGCTCCAGCAAGCGTGACCTCACTAGCTGGAGCCGGGTGGACGCTGCTGTGAGCAGCGGCTGTGCCACATCCTCCTGCAGCGCTGTGCTGTAGCGCGGCTCTCCCCTGTAATCACAATTTCTGCTTGTTGAAGGGGGGGAGATCAGCATGCTGGGTGGCCTTGCCCAGCGATGGGCGGCCCCCAGCACGCACTCCAAAGGATAGCTAATTCTGCTAATTAGCAAAATTTGCTATCCTTACTGAATTACGCCCTTAGTCTGCACAGTTGGCTGTCAAGCAATCCAATGTCTGTGCAAATCTATTGTCAACTGCCAACTATTAATGGATTAATTATGAATCATATTTTAATATTGTTCTTTTGTACAACTTCATTTTCTTTTCATTATATTTGAACAATAAACCCTGTAAATGTTTTGTTTTGTTTTTTAAATCAAAGACTGGGGTGATGGCTCACTCATATAATATGAGACCTATAAAAAGGACATTATCCATCTTCAAGATCTCTCCACAATCACATTATTAAGCATTTAACATTAGTTCCACAATCTTAGGTCTGGCTATATATAGACTGGCGACTGTCTTATAGTGCAGGCAATTATAATATAAACACTCTTGCAATAATATAATGTGATACAGGGCCTGATTCTGAGTTGCACACAAATTGTAATATGTACATGTAAAGTATACACGTAAAGTACGGGTCTGGGACTCCAGGTCGACACCAAAAAGGTTGACACACCTTAGGTCGACGCCAATTGATCAACACACCTTAGGTCGACATGGACAAAAGGTCGACATGGACAAGGTTGACATGGAAAAAGGTCGACTTGAGTTTTTTAAAGTTTTTTTGGTGTCGTTTTCTTCATAGAGTGACTGTGAACCCCAATTAGTGCACCGCGTCCTCTTGGATGGCTCGCTTCACTCGCCATGCTTCAGGCAAGGTGCCTTGCTCCGCTACTGCTGCGCTCGGCACAGGTTACCGTTCCCAATTGTAGTCCACGTGGAACGTAAAGTATGAAAAAGTAAAAATAAAAAAATGTGAAAACCTCATGTTGACCTTTTTCCATGTCGACCTTGTTCATGTCGACCTAAGGTGTATTGACAAAATGGTGTTGACATAATGTGTGTCGACCTTTTTGGTGTCGACCTGGAGTCTGGATACCGTAAAGTGATAATCTGCTGAATTCTGATGTCATTTTAGATTAGAATCATTTTGCTATTTAGATACCACTCTTTGCATTCAGTGCCAGAGTATTAAGTCAAATTCTTATAGAGCAACCTCAACCCTCAAGTTTCCCAACAGGTTATGCTTTGAGGATTTCTCTCTGAGGAAGCAGGTGGGACAATTACATACGCAGCAAAACAAGTTAACTCACCTTATTTTAAATAAATACACAAAACATGACTTGTTGGTGGTATTTGAGGACTTAAATTGAGAACTCCTGCTATAGGGTGTTCAGTATAAGAAAAGACACACACCCGCCAGCATCCTCTGATAGATTACTGTCTGGTAATAGCCGCTGGACACTAGGACCCATCAGCCCATCGGTTGTGACCTCAGAAATGCTCCCTCTGCACATAATACAGTACGTCAACATGCTTTCAGGTACACAGCGATAAAACCTAACTAAATTTGCCCTGGATAGGTTTAAAGCGCGCAATTTCCTAAGGAAAAATGGGCGCTGCTGGGATTTCTTTCCAAAACATGCAATATTAGTAGCCCATGACAAATCATCTGAAATAACAGTGCCCAAGAGCTTAAAATCTCTAAGTCACTCAACCGTTAAGTTCTCGATAGTTAAAGGAATCAGCTCAGATCTCCCCTGGCGTCTGAAATCCATAATCTCTTTAGTTTTTTTCAAATTCAAAACCAAGTCATTGCTGTTGCTTCACTTGACTAAGGCCTCAACACCGTCCGAGATGAGCTCCACAACAGTGGTGTCATCAGCAAACTTGATGATAGAATTTGTATTACCCTGGGGAATGCAATCATGGGTAAATAAAGACAACAAAAGGGGACTCTTCGAATGAGAAGTCACTTGTGCATTTATTACTGCAAGTTTTTTTTGCCTGCTAAGGGCTGGAGCAGATGCAGCCCTAGCCGCCGCCGTTTCTCTGCAAATGAAGCCCGGGCATCCCCATAGTAAGAAGGTTGGACCCAGGGCCGGATTAAGGGCCACATGGGCCTGGAGCTGAAAATATTCAAGGGCCTATTGTGAGAAATGGGGGAGGTGTGATTAGTGGAATATGGGTGTGGCCAGAGCCATGTGGACGTCTACAACCCTACACTATCAGCTCCAATGTCTCCCTAAATATGAAAAAATTATATAAAAAATTGCATAATTTTTTGAGAAGAATAGAAAAGCAATCTTAACTGTTATGATTTATGACTGGCCATGTGACCAGCAGGTGGCTAGTGATCATGCTGCCATGATGATGGGCCTATTTTTATGTGGAGGCCTGGAGCTGGCGCTCCCTCTGCCCCATTGTTAATCTGGCCCTGGTTGGACCCACTGCTACTCTCTGTAGCCTTGAATATAGAAATTGAAGCATTAGGACCTTAGACTACTAGTATGGAAAATATGTCCATCTTATATCCTACAGGAAATTAGTTACACTGATAATATAACTGTAAAATAATGTTCAACATATCTTAATTACATTTTGTTGCCTGATAGCAATACCAAAGCTTATTAAAATTTGTAAAAAAATTTTTACTGAACTGTAGAAGGAGGCACTTGGACATCCATTGGGAAGCTACTGACTAACCAGCTGTATAGCGCAAAAGGCAAGAATACATTGTGTTATTTTTTAAGTAAATAAGCCACCAGAGAGATTAATTAAAATCTCCCCGATATTAAATGCATTAGAAACAAAAATATTTACTTATAAGACTTAAGGGCCCTATACAGCAGGCAGATGTTTCCTTGATGTGTCCGGAAACTCTGACCTGCTGAACAGAAACGATGATTGGTGGCCATAGATGATAACCAATCTGTCGGAGAAGCAGGGAAATTCTTTATGTTAAAAATCTCCAATTTGCTTATCCATTCCATTTTCTGGTAAGGATCAAGGAATCGAGATTTTTCAACATGTTGAATATCTTTGATTCCCTGACCTGGCATCAGAGGATTTGATAATTGCGACAATTAGTCGCAGAGGTATGGGAGCCTACACCAAAACATGTGACATCATGACGTCACAGAGAGTGTCGGGGCCACTGGGATCAGGAAGGAGCTGAAAGTTGGGAACATCCAAAGGGGGAAAAACATTGTGGGGGTACTCTATGCTGTTTTTCCCCCCCTGTTTCCAATGCCAGCCCAGACTGAGAGGTTCAGAGTTAGTTATTAATTACGGTGGTGGTGAAGGTGGTGGTGGTTGTGGGTAATCATTTAAGTAACCTTTTATTCACTTTTAAAGATAACAAAGCCTGAACAGGTCACAGTGATTTGGGCAGTACTTTCAAGCTGATGACTGAGGGTGGATGCTATCAGAAAGGAGTTCTACACTAAGGGGTTAGTCATAAAAAAAATATGCTGGATCTCACCATTGGAGTTCTACTGAAGCTCAAATCCGATGATTGGTAAATCCTATATTTATAAACTGCAAATCACAAGCCAGGGGCGTAACCAGAACTTTGTGGGCCCTATAGCAACATATTAAAAGTGCCCCTGTCCCAATGCTTCTTGAGATAAACCTCTCCTCAACTGTTATTAATTTTATGCCCCATAATAGTGCTCTAGTTAATTTTCTGAATCATAGTAGTGTCCTAGTTAGTACTATGGGGGGTCATTCTGAGTTGTTCGCTCGCTAGCAGATTTTAGCAGCATTGCACACGCTAGGCCGCCGCCCTCTGGGAGTGTATCTCAGCTTAGCAGAATTGCGAACGAAAGAGTAGCAGAATTGCGAATAGAAATTTCTTAGCAGTTTCTGAGTAGCTCGAGACTTACTCCTACACTGCGATCAGCTCAGCCCGTTTCGTTCCTGGTTTGACGTCACAAACACGCCCTGCGTTCGGCCAGCCACTCCCCCGTTTCTCCAGACACTCCCGCGTTTTATCCTGGCACGCCTGCGTTTTTCCGCACACTCCCTGAAAACGGTCAGTTTCCGCCCAGAAACACCTACTTCCTGTCAATAACACTCCTATCACTTCAACGATGAAAATTCTTTGTTCGGACGTGAGTAAATCTACTAAGTTTTGAGCTAGAATACTTAGCGCATGCGCACTGCGTACCATGCGCATGCGCATTTTTGCCTTAATCGCTCCGTTGCGAAAATCGGCAACGAGCGAACAACTCGAAATGACCCCCTATGCCCCATATTAATGCCCTAGTTTATTTTATGAACCATCATAGTTCCTTTGTTTACATGATGTCACATTGTAGGGCTGTCACTATACATGAAGTATCCCCAAGTCACACATACAGTGTCCCCAGTTCATATTATGCCCATGACAGGGTTCTTGTTCATACTGTGCCACATTAGAGTGCCCTTCAGTTTACATTTTGCACAAGTTACAGTGCCCCAATTCATATTATTTATTGTCCCTGCATCCACTGCACACTCCTCTCACTGAAAATGTAATGTCACACAATTTAGGCTGGGCAATGGATCAGACCCAATTGCTTAGCAGGCAAATCTGAGAAATTGGTATGCAACTTTATAACCTGGATCCAGGCCCCCCTAAGCCTCTGGGCACCATAGCAATGGCACCCCTTGCACCCACTATAGTTACGCCCATGTCGCAAGCTATATATACTGATTTCAAATAGAAGTCAAACACAATTGTCAATACATTTACCCCTATGTCAGCTGTTGTCAAACCCTGGGGAGCCTCAATGCACTTGCAGGGGTTCCTTGAATTGGTGGTCCAGGTACAATTCAAATTATTCATGATCAGTGTAAAAGGCAAAACCAGTGCTTGTGGCTTCCAACAGGGCCGCAACTAGGTGGAGACTAAGAAGGCACGTAACTAGGTGCCAGATTAGGGAGGGAGACAGGACCTTGCCACGCTGGACACATACATCTTCGGCCAGCCAGATAAAGAAGAGGAGTTGCATGGAATTTGTAGTTCATTTTTTGCTGCTCAGACTCTGATCAGTAAAAGATAAACTACAAATCCCATGAGGCATTGCACCTTTTCAAAGATGGCCACTGATGTAGCTCCATATCTAGGAAGCGGATATGAAAACTTCACACATTTGTTTGCTGCACAAGCAATTCTGATCCATTTGTAAATCTTACTGTGGAGGTTTCCATTGCCAATTTTTTTTTTTTAGCTCCTGTTGTACTATTATGATGAATTTTTATACATTAATTTTTGCAAGTTCCACCAAAGCGATTTGGATGTAAAACTTTTTAGCATATTCAGGTGCTTTCAAGGACACCTATATATGTACATCACCGAGTAATAGATGAGCTGCACCAAAGCTATTGGGATTAAAAACCTTAATTGTTTTTTTAAAAAGACATATTAAGATTGCTGCATGACCATTGGTATATACAATTTCAACTCCAATTTCAATTTTGGTCCTGCCTGTATTATTGAATTACCCCTGTTGAAGTCAATAAGACGAAATGCGTAGGGTGTTTCAACCATGAGTTATTGGTCCAGTTTGTGAAGGTTCTCCCTTTTGAGCTCATACCTTGCTAGGGAGAGGGAGGATCTAACTTGCCATCATCATATTCTGGACATTTCTCACTGATACACAAATTTTATCTTTGTACAACTTTTTTAAAGTGTATGTTTAAAACCTGTGTAAATAAACCATTAATTGGTACTAATTGGCCTTGGGCCTCTTGTTTGGGTGATTCTCTGGTGAAGGGATATCTGTTTCAGGACCCGGGAAACATTATCTTTAAGAATTCTCCAATTTGCAGTCTATACCTATTGGGTCCATCTTGGAAGAATTTATGAATAAACATTAAACGAATATAGTGCACTTGGGAATTGTGTTTTATTTTAATATACACTGCTCAAAAAAAATAAAAGGAACACTAAAATAACACATCCTAGATCTGAATGAATGAAATATTCTTATTAGATACTTTGTTCTTTACATAGTTGAATGTGCTGACAACAAAATCACACAAAAATTATCAATGGAAATCAAATTTATGAACGCATGGAGGTCTGGATTTGGAGTCACACTCAAAATTAAAGTGGAAAAACACACTACAGGCTGATCCAACTTTGATGTAATGTCCTTAAAACAAGTCAAAATGAGGCTCAGTAGTGTGTATGGCCTCCACGTGCCTGTATGACCTCCCTTCAACGCCTGGGCATGCTCCTGATGAGGTGGCGGATGGTCTCCTGAGGGATCTCCTCCCAGACCTGGACTAAAGCATCCACCAACTCCTGGACAGTCTGTGGTGCAACGTGGCGTTGGTGGATGGAGCGAGACATGATGTCCCAGATGTGCTCAATTGGATTCAGGTCTGGGGAACGGGCGGGCCAGTCCATAGCATCAATGCCTTCGTCTTGCAGGAACTGCTGACACACTCCAGCCACATGAGGTCTAGCATTGTCTTGCATTAGGAGGAACCCAGGGCCAACCGCACCAGCATATGGTCTCACAAGGGGTCTGAGGATAACATCTCGGTACCTAATGGCAGTCAGGCTACCTCTGGCGAGCACATGGAGGGCTGTGCAGACCCCCAAAGAAATGCCACCCCACACCATTATTGACCCACTGCCAAACCGGTCATGCTGGAGGATGTTACAGGCAGCAGAACGTTCTCCTTGGCGTCTCCAGACTCTGTCACGTCTGTCACATGTGCTCAGTGAGAACCTGCTTTCATCTGTGAAGAGCACAGGGCGCCAGTGGCGAATTTGCCAATCTTGGTGTTCTCTGGCAAATGCCAAACGTCCTGCACGGTGTTGGGCTGTAAGCACAACCCCCACCAGTGGACATCGGGCCATCATACCACCCTCCTGGAGTCTGTTTCTGATCGTTTGAGTAGACACATGCACATTTGTGGCTTGCTGGAGGTCATTTTGCAGGGCTCTGGCAGTGCTCCTCCTGTTCCTCTGTGCACAAAGGCGGAGGTAGCGGTCCTGCTGCTGGGTTGTTGCCCTCCTACGGCCTCCTCCACGTCTCCTGATGTACCGGCCTGTCTCCTGGTAGCGCCTCCATGCTCTGGACACTACGCTGACAGACACAGCAAACCTTCTTGCCACAGCTCGCATTGATGTGCCATCCTGGATGAGCTGCACTACCTGAGCCACTTGTGTGGGTTGTAGACTCCGTCTCATGCTACCAGTAGAGTGAAAGCACCGCCAGCTTTCAAAAGTGACCAAAACATCAGCCAGAAAGCATAGGAGCTGAGAAGTGGTCTTTGGTTACCACCTGCAGAACAACTCCTTTATTGGGGGTGTCTTGCTAATTGCCTATAATTTCCACCTGTTGTCTATTCCATTTGCACAACAGCATGTGAAATTGATTGTCAATCAGTGTTGCTTCCTAAGTGGACAGTTTGATTTCACAGAAGTGTGGTTGACTTGGAGTTACATTGTGTTGTTTAAGTGTTCCCTTTAATTTTTTGAGCAGTATATATGTTTTGTTTTTGGAAATATTAATGAAAAATACTAAATTTAAAAGGAGACATTGTCTGGAGTGGTGTGAAGTTCAACACTATCACTGAACTCTAGAACAGTGTAAACATGATCACTGGAGTAATGAATCAATGGAGTAATTCATGCTTTTGCACCTGGCGAGTAGCTCACTGCCTGCGCAGCTCCTGTGCGCTGGCAGGCGGCTACCTGCCCCGTCCTGGGTCACAGTGGCTGCATGTGACGTCACGCAGCCGCCGCGGCCTGCCCCCGCAATGGCCTGGACATGGCTGCATTGTCTGGACTGCACCTCGCCAGCAGCATTCTAATGCCATTGGCACGTCCCCTCCCGCCCCGCGACCGCCTCTGCCTGTCAATCAGGTAGAGGCGATTGCAGCTATGAGATGCTGTTAGCACTCCGCAAAGGGCTTCAAACTGCAATCACTGCCAGTGCAGCGATCCAGTCTGAATTATGCCGAAATGTCACCAACTGGTAGTCTAAAGTATTAATATGGATTTTGTAGCTGCCATGAGAATGCTTCCTGCCTGAATGTTTACTGCCAACTGCCAAGTTTGGTGAAAGAGGTGTAATGGTCTAGGGATTGTATTTTTATGGCTTGGCCTGGACCTCTTAGTTCCAGGGAAGGGAATTCTTTACACTACAGCATGAATGCCAATGTTTGGGCCTATCCTGTTTCAACAACACAAAGCCCCATACACAAAGCAAGACAATCATAAAATAGTTTTCTGCCTGTGGTGTGAAAAAACTTGACTGGCCTACACAAATCCCTGACCTCAACTGCATAGAACACCTTTGGGATGAATTGGAAAGCTAACTGCAAGCCAAGCATTACCACCCAACACCAGTGCCCAACCTCACTATTGCTAATGTGTGCTGAATGGATGTAAATCCTCGCAGCCATATTCCAGAATCTAGTGGAAAACCTTTCCAATAGAATAGAGGGACCATAGGGACCAACTCCATATTAAATGAGATTGTGCATCAAGTATATACACTGGTGCCAAGAGGGGTGGCGGCTCCTAATTACCCGGACCCTGGCTTGCTGGTTTGACCTGGGTCCACTAACCACCCCTCTCTGAGTATACATACTGTCAGGTCTCTGGTTTTGTCTGTCCCCGGAGGGGGCACTAGTGGGTCAGTGCTGGTATGGTATATAAAACGAGGAGGCTGAAAAAAGTCCTGCGCATATGCGCTGATGTTTATTATGTCACAGAGGTCACAGAGTAATTGAATAACGGATGAGATGAAATGCAATGAATGATAACTTGGAAGCCAATAATAACAGAAACGCAAAAGTCACTGACAACAGAAATAGGTAATAATGATAACTTGAAAAACTGGATGCAAAACGATACTGTAATTATAGCTGAAGAAAACAGAACTCCGGTGGTTTGTAAAAAGCACACAGTCTCTATAGCATGAAAGTTCTTTGGCCTAGCACGGCCCATACAGGAGACAGTCCTACTCAGCAAGAGTGTTAAATGCTGGACACAATGCACAGGATGGAATGCTGTTAATTAGGTGCACAAGTTTTGCAAAGAGTAACACCTGAGGAAAGTCTCTTACTGCAGATGGAAGTAGTGATCTGTGGCTGGAGTTTGAAGCAGGCTGGAAGAATGAGAACTTAAGACTTGAACAATGAAAGGTACAACAGGGGATCCACTTGGAGACAGGAACACGGGAACCAGGAGCACTAGTACACCGAGTGTGACTCGTCCAAGGCAATGAGAATGAGCCAGGAACTGGAGTTTATACCCCTTGCTCTGTGATGATTGGATGTTGAATCTCTGTGGGAACACAACCCGCTGGATTGGGTGTCCGGATCAGCTGAACGCAGGTGTCATGGCGGCGCCCATACCGGACAGACACTGGCACACAGCGGGGCACACACTGGATGCAGTTCAGGGGTACTCAGCGACATCAGTTATGGTGCTTGCGGGCAGTGCACTCATGCAGCCGCGACTGGGGCCATGACCTCCGGAGGCCTGCACACCAGCGCGCTGGTAAGTGAGATGCTGCAGATTGCTGATTCCTGACAGTACCCCCTCCTTTATGGGTGGGCACCGAACACCCCCGTGGCTTGAGAGGAAACAGTCTATGGAAAGCTTGGACTAACCGTGGAGCATGAACGTCAGTGGCATTAATCCAACTCCTCTCCTCAGGACCATATCCGGACCAGTCAATCAGATATTGTAGATGACCATAGCGATGTCGAGAGTCCAGGATCTTCTCCACCTCATATTCCACACCCCGATGAGTCTGGACTTTTGGAGCCGCCGGAAGAACTCTCTGGAAATGGTTAAGAAATAATGGTCTAAGGAGAGAAACATGAAATGAGTTGGGAACTTTCAGAAAAGAAGGTAATTTCAATTTATAAGCCACTGGATTGATGACACGTTCTATTGGAAATGGACCAATGAATCGTGGAGCGAACTTCAATGAAGGAACTCTAAGACGGAAATTTCGGGTAGACAGCCAGACTTTGTCTCCTGGCTTTAAACTAGGAACTGCTCGTCTTTTTCGGTCAGCAAAAAACTTTGCATTGAAGAGATACTTTTTTGAGAGATAAATGAATCTTTTTCCAGATCTGTGAAAACTGTTGAAGAACTGAAGAAGCTGCGGGCACATCTATGATGGGTAAATCTAGAAAATCCGGAACTCTGGGATGTTGACCATAAACTGCAAAGAACGGAGTGGTATCTGTGGATGTATGGTAACGGAAATTATGAGAAAACTCCACCCAAGGCAATAAATCTACCCAGTCACCCTGCGAAGAAGAAATATAAAGTCTCAGGAAGGTCTCAAGCCCTTGGTTTACCCTCTCTGTCTGACCATTTGTTTGAGGTCGATAGGCAGTGGAGAATTTAAGTTTGATTTGTAGCGCAGAACACAGAGACCTCCAGAATTTTGCCGCAAACTGTACTCCCCGATCAGATATTATTTCATTTGGAAGTCCATGCAACCTAAAAATTTAATGAAGGAATAACTGCGCTAATTTTGGAGCAGAGGGCAAGCCCATGAGTGGAACGAAATGAGCCCTTTTTGAGAATCTGTCGACCACTACCCAGATGGTATCATACCCTTTTGAAGGAGGAAGGTCAGAAATAAAATCCATCGACAGATGAGACAGGGACGACTTGGAATAGAATTTGGCAACAGTTGGCCCGGCAGGGGCCTGACAAGGAACTTTGTGTTGAGCACACTTGGGACATGAAGCTATACATTTTTGAATATCTGCTTTCATGTGAGGCCACCAATAGGTTTGAGACAAAAACGTAAAAGTCTTTAGAATTCCAGGGTGACCTGTAAACTTGGACGTATGAGCCCAAGACAGAAGATTGGGATGAAGATCAGGAGAAACAAACATCTTACCCGGAGGTGGAACTAAGGATACATTAGTAGCAGCAAACACAAGAGGATTCAGTACTGGCCGAGAAACTTGTTCAGAAGATTCCTCATTGGAGCTCATAGAGCGAGATAATGAATCTGCTTTGTCATTTTGAGAGCCAGGTCTAAACAGCAACTTAAAGTCAAAACAAAAGAAAAATAAAGCCCACCTTGCTTGTCGAGGGTTTAAACACTGCACTGCCTTCAAATAAAGAAGATTCTTATGATCCGTGTAGATGGTAATGGGAAATCTTGCACCCTCCAACAGATACCTCCATTCCTCAAGGGCCAGTTTAATTGCTAGAAGTTCCTGATCACCGATGGCGTAGTTCATCTCTGCGGGCAAGAATCTACGAGAGAAAAACCCACAAGGGTTCGTCTTACCATCAGTGCCGACTTGGGACAAGGCTGCGCCCACACCAACTGTTGAGGTGTCCACTTCTAGAATGAAGGCCTTGTTGACATCTGGCTGTTGTATCACAGGAGCTGAAATAAAAGCTTGTTTAATTTTATTAAAGGCAGATAGTGCTTCTTCAGACCATTGGGAAGGATTTGCCCCCTTCCGTGTGAGGCAAGTAATAGGAGCTATCAACGCAGAGAACCCTTTACTGAACTTTCTGTAGTAATTGGCGAAGCCAATGAAACATTGAACTGACTTGAGTGTCGTAGGAAGAGACCAGTTCTCTATAGCCTCTAATTTAGTTGAATCCATTTGAAGGTCGGTACCAGAGATAATGTATCCCAAAAAAGGCATTGAAGAAGCTTCAAACGTGCACTTAGATCATTTTCCATAAAGATGATTCTGGCGAAGAGTGGGTTCGGTTTCTTTGAATCCGAACCCGCACGAACTTCACTTTTTTTTTCACGGGTCCGAGCGACTCGGATCTTCCCGCCTTGCTCGGTTAACCCGAGCGCGCCCGAACGTCATCATGACGCTGTCGGATTCTCGCGAGACTCGGATTCTATATAAGGAGCCGCGCGTCGCCGCCATTTTCACACGTGCATTGAGATTGATAGGGAGAGGACGTGGCTGGCGTCCTCTCCATTAGAATAGATTAGAAGAGAGAGAGAGAGAGAGAGATTGTGCAGACAGAGTTTACCACAGTGACCAGTGCAGTTGTTGTTAAGTTAACTTTTATTTAATATATCCGTTCTCTGCTATATCCGTTCTCTGCCTGAAAAAAACGATACACAGCAGTCACACAGTGTGACTCAGTCTGTGTGCACTCAGCTCAGCCCAGTGTGCTGCACATCAATGTATAAAAGCTTATAATAATTGTGGGGGAGACTGGGGAGCACTGCAGGTTGTTATAGCAGGAGCCAGGAGTACATAATATTATATTAATTTAAAATTAAACAGTGCACACTTTTGCTGCAGGAGTGCCACTGCCAGTGTGACTAGTGGTGACCAGTGCCTGACCACCAGTATAGTAGTATATTGTTGTATACTATCTCTTTATCAACCAGTCTATATTAGCAGCAGACACAGTACAGTGCGGTAGTTCACGGCTGTGGCTACCTCTGTGTCGGCAGTCGGCACTCGGCAGGCAGTCCGTCCATCCATAATTGTATAATTATATACCACCTAACCGTGGTATTTTTTTTTCTTTCTTTATACCGTCGTCATAGTCATACTAGTTGTTACGAGTATACTACTATCTCTTTATCAACCAGTGTACAGTGCGGTAGTTCACGGCTGTGGCTACCTCTGTGTCGGAACTCGGCAGGCAGTCCGTCCATCCATAATTGTATTATTATAATATATACCACCTAACCGTGGTTTTTTTTTCATTCTTTATACCGTCATAGTCAGTCATACTAGTTGTTACGAGTATACTACTATCTCTTTATCAACCAGTGTACAGTGCGGTAGTTCACGGCTGTGGCTACCTCTGTGTCGGCAGTCGGCAGGCAGTCCGTCCATCCATAATTGTATTATAATATATACCACCTAACCGTGGTTTTTTTTTCATTCTTTATACCGTCATAGTGTCATACTAGTTGTTACGAGTATACTACTATCTCTTTATCAACCAGTGTACAGTGCGGTAGTTCACGGCTGTGGCTACCTCTGTGTCGGCAGTCGGCAGGCAGTCCGTCCATCCATAATTGTATTATAATATATACCACCTAACCGTGGTTTTTTTTTCATTCTTTATACCGTCATAGTCAGTCATACTAGTTGTTACGAGTATACTACTATCTCTTTATCAACCAGTGTACAGTGCGGTAGTTCACGGCTGTGGCTACCTCTGTGTCGGAACTCGGCAGGCAGTCCGTCCATCCATAATTGTATTATTATAATATATACCACCTAACCGTGGTTTTTTTTTCATTCTTTATACCGTCATAGTCAGTCATACTAGTTGTTACGAGTATACTACTATCTCTTTATCAACCAGTGTACAGTGCGGTAGTTCACGGCTGTGGCTACCTCTGTGTCGGAACTCGGCAGGCAGTCCGTCCATCCATAATTGTATTATAATATATACCACCTAACCGTGGTTTTTTTTTCGTTCTTTATACCGTCGTCATACTAGTTGTTACGAGTATACTACTATCTCTTTATCAACCAGTGTACAGTGCGGTAGTTCACGGCTGTGGCTACCTCTGTGTCGGAACTCGGCAGGCAGTCCGTCCATCCATAATTGTATTATAATATATACCACCTAACCGTGGTTTTTTTTTCGTTCTTTATACCGTCGTCATACTAGTTGTTACGAGTATACTACTATCTCTTTATCAACCAGTGTACAGTGTGGTAGTTCACGGCTGTGGCTACCTCTGTGTCGGCACTCGGCAGGCAGTCCGTCCAACCATAATTGTATTATATACCACCTAACCGTGGTTTTTTTTTCATTCTTTATACCGTCGTCATACTAGTTGTTACGAGTATACTACTATCTCTTTATCAACCAGTGTACAGTGCGGTAGTTCACGGCTGTGGCTACCTCTGTGTCGGCACTCGGCAGGCAGTCCGTCCAACCATAATTGTATTATATACCACCTAACCGTGGTTTTTTTTTCATTCTTTATACCGTCGTCATACTAGTTGTTACGAGTATACTACTATCTCTTTATCAACCAGTGTACAGTGCGGTAGTTCACGGCTGTGGCTACCTCTGTGTCGGCACTCGGCAGCCCGTCCATAATTGTATATACCAGTGACCTAACCGTGGTTTTTTTTTCTTTCTTTATACATACATACTAGTTACGAGTATACTATCTCTTTATCAACCAGTCTATATATTAGCAGCAGACACAGTACAGTGCGGTAGTTCACGGCTGTGGCTACCTCTGTGTCGGCACTCGGCAGCCCGTCCATAATTGTATATACCACCTAACCGTGGTTTTTTTTTCTTTCTTTATACATACATACTGCAGTGCCACTCCTAGATGGGCCCGGTGTTTGTGTCGGCCACTAGGGTCGCTAATCTTACTCACACAGTCAGCTACCTCATTGCGCCTCTTTTTTTCTTTGCGTCATGTGCTGTTTGGGGAGGGTTTTTTGGAAGGGCCATCCTGCGTGACACTGCAGTGCCACTCCTAGATGGGCCCGGTGTTTGTGTCGGCCACTAGGGTCGCTAATCTTACTCACACAGCTACCTCATTGCGCCTCTTTTTTTCTTTGCGTCATGTGCTGTTTGGGGAGGGTTTTTTGGAAGGGACATCCTGCGTGACACTGCAGTGCCACTCCTAGATGGGCCCGGTGTTTGTGTCGGCCACTAGGGTCGCTTATCTTACTCACACAGCGACCTCGGTGCAAATTTTAGGACTAAAAATAATATTGTGAGGTGTGAGGTATTCAGAATAGACTGAAAATGAGTGTAAATTATGGTTTTTGAGGTTAATAATACTTTGGGATCAAAATGACCCCCAAATTCTATGATTTAAGCTGTTTTTTAGTGTTTTTGGAAAAAAACACCCGAATCCAAAACACACCCGAATCCGACAAAAATAATTCGGTGAGGTTTTGCCAAAACGCGTTCGAACCCAAAACACGGCCGCGGAACCGAACCCAAAACCAAAACACAAAACCCGAAAAATTTCAGGCGCTCATCTCTAGCGAAGACGTCGAAGAACCTCTTTCCCTTACTGGCGATGGGAAACTAAGTCACGGGAGAAAATCAAGATGTCATCGAGGTAAACCACCACACATTTATACAAACGATCTCTGAACACCTCGTTGACAAAGTTCTGAAATACTGCCAGGGCATTGCTCAACCCAAAGGGCATCACTAGATATTCGTAGTGGCCATCGCGGATATTGAAGGCAGTTTTCCACTCGTCGCCACTTCGGATCCTGATGAGATTGTAAGTCCTGCAAAGATCTAGCTTAGTGAAAATACGAGCACCCCTGACTCTGTCAAACAGTATAGTAATAAGTGGCAAAGGATAGCTGTTTTTAATAGTAATGTCATTCAAACCTCGATAATCGATGCAGGGGCGTAATCCTCCATCTTTTTTCTTGACGAAGAAGAACCCCGCACCAGCTGGAGATGAAGATTGACGGATTTTGAAGATTCTCCTTTATGTACTCACTCATAGCTTGAGTCTCAGGAACAGAGAGAGGGTAGGTGCGCCCTCTTGGTGGCTTACTCCCCGGAACCAAATCAATGGGGCAATCCCATTCTCGGTGGGGAGGCAAACATCAGCGGCCTTTTCGCTGAAGATGTCAGCAAATTCTTGATAGGCATCTAGAAGATCAGACTGAAGTTTTACACCTGATGATCTCAGTAGATGCACTTGAGCTAAACACGAATGGAAGCAGGAAGGAATCCATGCAGAAAGCTGTAATGTGGACCAGTCAAATTGTGGATTGTGTAATTGAAGCCAGGGCATACCTAGTACAATCTCATAGGTGGCTTTTGGAATGACCAGGAATTCAATGAGCTCAGAATGAAGAAAGCCCACTCTCAGGACCACTGGCTTGGTTTGCTGAAAGATGGAACCCCCAGCAATTCGACTTCCGTCCACGGCAGTGAGGTAGACAGGACGAGACAGCTTTGAGACAGGAAGATGGATTCTGTCCACTGCGGCTTGTGTGATAAAGTTCCCAGCAGCACCGCAATCCACTAAGGCAGATAAAGACTGAAGACCATTCTATGTTTCCAAGGTAACAAGCAGAGTGAGATCTTGAGAAGAAGGAGCTTTAATTGAGATCCCTAACTTGACTCCTCCATTACAGGCAGGACAGGAATCAATCAGATGACCAGCAGCAGCACAATAGAAACACAGTCTTTCCCTTAACCTTCTTGACCGCTCTTCAGGCGTTAAACATGATCTATTCACCTGCATGGGTTCATCAGGAATAACGGGTAAAGGCTGTACTGGAGGCATAACTCGATGCTTGCGAAGATCACCTCGAGAATGTACACTGGTCCGCTCGCGTAAACGTAAATCCAATTTGATACATAAGGAAATTAGGGCTTCCAGTTGCTCCGGGAGATCTCGGGTAACTAACTCATCCTTCATACAGTCGGATAGACCATGCCAAAAGGCGGCAACCAACGCCTGATTATTCAACTTTACCTCTGATGCCAATATCTGGAACTGGATAACATATTGTCCCATAGTACGTGTTCCCTGGCGGTTCTGAAGAAGGTCTGAGGAAGCGGAGGTTGTACGCCATGGTTCATCAAAGATGCGTCGGAATGCTGCAACAAAATCAGTATAATTATTCAGGAGAGCTTCTGCTCGCTCCCACAGCAGGGAGACCCAGTTCAAGGCGGAGCCAGACAACAGGGACACAATATATGCACCCTTGGCCCTGGGTGTTGGAAAGATCTGCGGCAGCAATTCAAAGTGGACTTCACATTGGTTCAGAAACCCATGACACATCTTAGGATTACCATCAAACTTGCTTGGCGTATGCAGATGAATGCGAGATGTAGAAGCAGGAGCAACTGGAGAGCTGGAAACTGGAGAACTGGAAACTGGAACAGGAACTGTAGATGGAACTGGAGGAACAGGATTTGAAATGGTTTGTTGTAAAGTATCCAGACGGGAGGACATCCCTTGCAGAAATTGTATTATCTGTTGTTGTGCAACCTCTTGACCATCCAGTCGTGACACCAAACTTTGGAATGGGCCTGACCCCACACTCTGACCACTGTCTGGGTCCATGGGCCTCGGACAAACTGTCAGGTCTCTGGTTTTGTCTGTCCCTGGAGGGGGCACTAGTGGGTCAGTGCTGGTGTGGTATATAAAACGAGGAGGCTGAATAAAGTCCTGCGCATATGCGCTGATGTTTATTATGTCACAGAGGTAAACAACAGACAGAGAGGAGGGGGGTGCAAATCCCCACCCCTAAATTCCCTTCCGCACACTGAAAATTACCTGTAACCATCCCTGAACCTATCTGGTAATAAAATTCAGAGAATTAGTCACAAATGTTTGCAAACACATGTTTAGCTGCTGGCCACGTCACGGCTTCTCCGATACATCAGTCCTAACCTACATAATAGCAGTGCCCACATAGGGCCATGTAATTTGTCACAGTAGGCCTCATGATAAAGGCTATTACTAAAACACTTCCAGACAGAGAGCTAACTTACCCAGGAGCCACCCCCAGGATCTCCCATTGGCACTACAAGGAACAGCATGCCTTCCAAATGCTGCTCCCATTCAATGCCTCTTGCACACAAGCAGACAAACAATTTGGCAGTTGCTCAAGCATACCTGGAGATAATTATATATCAGGTGCTGGAAGGGGGAGGGGTCACAGACAAACAACAGACAGAGAGGAGGGGGGTGCAAATCCCCACCCCTAAATTCCCTTCCGCACACTGAAAATTACCTGTAACCATCCCTGAACCTATCTGGTAATAAAATTCAGAGAATTAGTCACAAATGTTTGCAAACACATGTGTAGCTGCTGGCCACGTCACGGCTTCTCCGATACAGCAGTCCTAACCTACATAATAGCAGTGCCCACATAGGGCCATGTAATTTGTCACAGTAGGCCTCATGATAAAGGCTATTACTAAAACACTTCCAGACAGAGAGCTAACTTACCCAGGAGCCACCCCCAGGATCTTCCATTGGCACTACAAGGAACAGCATGCCTTCCAAATACTGCTCCCATTCAATGCCTCTTGCACACAAGCAGACAAACAATTTGGCAGTTGCTCAATCATACCTGGAGATAATTATATATCAGGTGCTGGAAGGGGGAGGGGTCACAGACAAACAACAGACAGAGAGGAGGGGGGTGCAAATCCCCACCCCTAAATTCCCTTCCGCACACTGAAAATTACCTGTAACCATCCCTGTGTTAGGATCTCCTGCTCTGTGCTGCCACGTCGCCATGGCAACCGGTAGGCAAGTGTTAGCGAAGTAACCTGAGCGCAGCTGATACTCCGGTCCGGGTTTTTACTGTGTAGTGGTTACAGGCTCTGTGCACGGCAGGGAATCCGGCGCTGGTTTTGTGCTCACAGTCTGTGAGGTCTGAGTGGGGCGTGGACAGCACCTGCTATATAAACCATCCTCTCAGGCTAGGCAAATGCTGCTGAATCTTTGTTTGTTAGTCAGTTCCAGAGAGTTAGCTTGTACTGTGTGACTTTGTATTTACTTGTTGCTTACTGCGAATAGGCCTTGGGATTCGGTACTTCATTCTGCCAATCCGGACCTAGCAGTAAGACTGGAGTCAGTTGTTTGACCTGCTGGGGTTCTTTTGCTATTCTGTGAACCCAGCAGGTTTGCGGCTGTACTCTCAGACCTGCTTGCTTAATCCTCCCTCACTGTGCAGGGCGTCCAGGTGTCAGTTTAGTGGCAGTAAGCTGAACCTGTGCCCTGCAAGTGGGGGTTAGGATTGTGGATACTCTCCTTGTGTCTATATTTCTATCTCTGACCAAGGAGTTTATTCCCACACCCGTTGGTAACCCTTTGGGGTTTTTTCTGTTGCTCTTAGCAACATCATTTCAGGTGCTCCACATGTTAAATCACTACACATCGCTTCATTGTCCGCTCTATTCCATCTGAGCATTCCTGACACTAGGGAGACACCCAATTCCTGAGCCTTTGGGCTTCTCCGTTCACTTTGTGTTTATTAGTTATTCCATCACCTCCTGTGTATGTTATGTTATACTGTCTGTGAGTTTGTTTGCTTCGCTTCCCTCTCTGTTCATACACCGGTATACTCCTGTTAGCACTGGTGTGCGTAACACCCTGAACCTATCTTTTAATAAAATTCAGAGAATTAGTCACAAATGTTTGCAAACACATGTTTAGCTGCTGGCCACGTCACGGCTTCCCCGATACAGCAGTCCTAACCTACATAATAGCAGTGCCCACATAGGGCCATGTAATTTGTCACAGTAGGCCTCATGATAAAGGCTATTACTAAAACACTTCCAGACAGAGAGCTAACTTACCCAGGAGCCACCCCCAGGATCTCCCATTGGCACTACAAGGAACAGCATGCCTTCCAAATGCTGCTCCCATTCAATGCCTCTTGCACACAAGCAGACAAACAATTTGGCAGTTGCTCAATCATACCTGGAGATAATTATATATCAGGTGCTGGAAGGGGGAGGGGTCACAGACAAACAACAGACAGAGAGGAGGGGGGTGCAAATCCCCACCCCTAAATTCCCTTCCGCACACTGAAAATTACCTGTAACCATCCCTGAACCTATCTGGTAATAAAATTCAGAGAATTAGTCACAAATGTTTGCAAACACATGTGTAGCTGCTGGCCACGTCACGGCTTCTCCGATACAGCAATCCTAACCTACATAATAGCAGTGCCCACATAGGGCATGTAATTTGTCACAGTAGGCCTCATGATAAAGGCTATTACTAAAACACTTCCAGACAGAGAGCTAACTTACCCAGGAGCCACCCCCAGGATCTCCCATTGGCACTACAAGGAACAGCATGCCTTCCGAATGCTGCTCCCATTCAATGCCTCTTGCACACAAGCAGACAAACAATTTGGCAGTTGCTCAATCATACCTGGAGATAATTATATATCAGGTGCTGGAAGGGGGAGGGGTCACAGACAAACAACAGACAGAGAGGAGGGGGGTGCAAATCCCCACCCCTAAATTCCCTTCCGCACACTGAAAATTACCTGTAACCATCCCTGAACCTATTTGGTAATAAAATTCAGAGAATTAGTCACAAATGTTTGCAAACACATGTGTAGCTGCTGGCCACGTCACGGCTTCTCCGATAAAGCAGTCCTAACCTACATAATAGCAGTGCCCACATAGGGCCATGTAATTTGTCACAGTAGGCCTCATGATAAAGGCTATTACTAAAACACTTCCAGACAGAGAGCTAACTTACCCAGGAGCCACCCCCAGGATCTCCCATTGGCACTACAAGGAACAGCATGCCTTCCGAATGCTGCTCCCATTCAATGCCTCTTGCACACAAGCAGACAAACAATTTGGCAGTTGCTCAATCATACCTGGAGATAATTATATATCAGGTGCTGGAAGGGGGAGGGGTCACAGACAAACAACAGACAGAGAGGAGGGGGGTGCAAATCCCCACCCCTAAATTCCCTTCCGCACACTGAAAATTACCTGTAACCATCCCTGAACCTATCTGGTAATAAAATTCAGAGAATTAGTCACAAATGTTTGCAAACACATGTGTAGCTGCTGGCCACGTCACGGCTTCTCCGATACAGCAGTCCTAACCTACATAATAGCAGTGCCCACATAGGGCCATGTAATTTGTCACAGTAGGCCTCATGATAAAGGCTATTACTAAAACACTTCCAGACAGAGAGCTAACTTACCCAGGAGCCACTCCCAGGATCTCCCATTGGCACTACAAGGAACAGCATGCCTTCCGAATGCTGCTCCCATTCAATGCCTCTTGCACACAAGCAGACAAACAATTTGGCAGTTGCTCAATCATACCTGGAGATAATTATATATCAGGTGCTGGAAGGGGGAGGGGTCACAGACAAACAACAGACAGAGAGAAGGGGGGTGCAAATCCCCACCCCTAAATTCCCTTCCGCACACTGAAAATTACCTGTAACCATCCCTGAACCTATCTGGTAATAAAATTCAGAGAATTAGTCACAAATGTTTGCAAACACATGTGTAGCTGCTGGCCACGTCATGGCTTCTCCGATACAGCAATCCTAACCTACATAATAGCAGTGCCCACATAGGGCCATGTAATTTGTCACAGTAGGCCTCATGATAAAGGCTATTACTAAAACACTTCCAGACAGAGAGCTAACTTACCCAGGAGCCACCCCCAGGATCTCCCATTGGCACTACAAGGAACAGCATGCCTTCCGAATGCTGCTCCCATTCAATGCCTCTTGCACACAAGCAGACAAACAATTTGGCAGTTGCTCAATCATACCTGGAGATAATTATATATCAGGTGCTGGAAGGGGGAGGGGTCACAGACAAACAACAGACAGAGAGGAGGGGGGTGCAAATCCCCACCCCTAAATTCCCTTCCGCACACTGAAAATTGCCTGTAACCATCCCTGAACCTATCTGGTAATAAAATTCAGAGAATTAGTCACAAATGTTTGCAAACACATGTGTAGCTGCTGGCCACGTCACGGCTTCTCCGATACAGCAATCCTAACCTACATAATAGCAGTGCCCACATAGGGCCATGTAATTTGTCACAGTAGGCCTCATGATAAAGGCTATTACTAAAACACTTCCAGACAGAGAGCTAACTTACCCAGGAGCCACCCCCAGGATCTCCCATTGGCACTACAAGGAACAGCATGCCTTCCGAATGCTGCTCCCATTCAATGCCTCTTGCACACAAGCAGACAAACAATTTGGCAGTTGCTCAATCATACCTGGAGATAATTATATATCAGGTGCTGGAAGGGGGAGGGGTCACAGACAAACAACAGACAGAGAGGAGGGGGGTGCAAATCCCCACCCCTAAATTCCCTTCCGCACACTGAAAATTACCTGTAACCATCCCTGAACCTATCTGGTAATAAAATTCAGAGAATTAGTCACAAATGTTTGCAAACACATGTGTAGCTGCTGGCCACGTCACGGCTTCTCCGATACAGCAATCCTAACCTACATAATAGCAGTGCCCACATAGGGCCATGTAATATGTCACAGTAGGCCTCATGATAAAGGCTATTACTAAAACACTTCCAGACAGAGAGCTAACTTACCCAGGAGCCACCCCCAGGATCTCCCATTGGCACTACAAGGAACAGCATGCCTTCCGAATGCTGCTCCCATTCAATGCCTCTTGCACACAAGCAGACAAACAATTTGGCAGTTGCTCAATCATACCTGGAGATAATTATATATCAGGTGCTGGAAGGGGGAGGGGTCACAGACAAACAACAGACAGAGAGGAGGGGGGTGCAAATCCCCACCCCTAAATTCCCTTCCGCACACTGAAAATTACCTGTAACCATCCCTGTGTTAGGATCTCCTGCTCTGTGCTGCCACGTCGCCATGGCAACCGGGAGGCAAGTGTTAGCGAAGTAACCTGAGCGCAGCTGATACTCCGGTCCGGGTTTTTACTGTGTAGTGGTTACAGGCTCTGTGCACGGCAGGGAATCCGGCGCTGGTTTTGTGCTCACAGTCTGTGAGGTCTGAGTGGGGCGTGGACAGCACCTGCTATATAAACCATCCTCTCAGGCTAGGCAAATGCTGCTGAATCTTTGTTTGTTAGTCAGTTCCAGAGAGTTAGCTTGTACTGTGTGACTTTGTATTTACTTGTTGCTTACTGCGAATAGGCCTTGGGATTCGGTACTTCATTCTGCCAATCCGGACCTAGCAGTAAGACTGGAGTCAGTTGTTTGACCTGCTGGGGTTCTTTTGCTATTCTGTGAACCCAGCAGGTTTGCGGCTGTACTCTCAGACCTGCTTGCTTAATCCTCCCTCACTGTGCAGGGCGTCCAGGTGTCAGTTTAGTGGCAGTAAGCTGAACCTGTGCCCTGCAAGTGGGGGTTAGGATTGTGGATACTCTCCTTGTGTCTATATTTCTATCTCTGACCAAGGAGTTTATTCCCACACCCGTTGGTAACCCTTTGGGGTTTTTTCTGTTGCTCTTAGCAACATCATTTCAGGTGCTCCACATGTTAAATCACTACACATCGCTTCATTGTCCGCTCTATTCCATCTGAGCATTCCTGACACTAGGGAGACACCCAATTCCTGAGCCTTTGGGCTTCTCCGTTCACTTTGTGTTTATTAGTTATTCCATCACCTCCTGTGTATGTTATGTTATACTGTCTGTGAGTTTGTTTGCTTCGCTTCCCTCTCTGTTCATACACCGGTATACTCCTGTTAGCACTTGTGTGCGTAACATATTCAGCAGCCCTACTCCTGTTGAAATTTTGTGGGAATATGGAGCATACCCCTCAAAATACTTTGCAACAGGTGGTCGATCAGGTGCAGGTCCTGACTCGACAATTTAATGAGATGTCCTGAAAATTACCTGTAACCATCCCTGAACCTATCTGGTAATAAAATTCAGATGTTTGCAAACACATGTTTAGCTGCTGGCCACGTCACGGCTTCTCCGATACAGCAGTCCTAACCTACATAATAGCAGTGCCCACATAGGGCCATGTAATTTGTCACAGTAGGCCTCATGATAAATTTAGGGGTGGGGATTTGTTTGTCTGTGACCCCTCCCCCTTCCAGCACCTGATATATAATTATCTCCAGGTATGATTGAGCAACTGCCAAATTGTTTGTCTGCTTGTGTGCAAGAGGCATTGAATGGGAGCAGCATTTGGAAGGCATGCTGTTCCTTGTAGTGCCAATGGGAGATCCTGGGGGTGGCTCCTGGGTAAGTTAGCTCTCTGTCTGGAAGTGTTTTAGTAATAGCCTTTATCATGAGGCCTACTGTGACAAATTACATGGCCCTATGTGGGCACTGCTATTATGTAGGTTAGGACTGCTGTATCGGAGAAGCCGTGACGTGGCCAGCAGCTAAACATGTGTTTGCAAACATTTGTGACTAATTCTCTGAATTTTATTACCAGATAGGTTCAGGGATGGTTACAGGTAATTTTCAGTGTGCGGAAGGGAATTTAGGGGTGGGGATTTGCACCCCCCTCCTCTCTGTCTGTTGTTTGTCTGTGACCCCTCCCCCTTCCAGCACCTGATATATAATTACCTCCAGGTATGATTGAGCAACTGCCAAATTGTTTGTCTGCTTATATCACAGAGGTCACAGATTAATTGAATAACGGATGGGATGAAATGCAATGAACGATAACTTGGAAGCCAATAATAACAGAAACGCAAAAGTCACTGATAACAAAAATAGGTAATAATGATAACTTGAAAAACTGGATGTAAAACGATACTGTAATTATGGCTGAAGAAAACAGAACTCCGGTGGTTTGTAAAAAGCACACAGTCTCTATAGCATGAAAGTTCTTTGGCTTAGCACGGCCCATACAGGAGACAGTCCTACTCAGCAAGAGTGTTAAATGCTGGACACAATGCACAGGATGGAATGCTGTTAATTAGGTGCACAAGTTTTGCAAAGAGTAACACCTGAGGAAAGTCTCTTACTGCAGATGGAAGTAGTGATCTGTGGCTGGAGTCTGAAGCAGGCTGGAAGAATGAGAACTGAAGACTTGGAAGATGAAAGGTACAATAGGGGATCTACTTGGAGACAGGAACACGGGAACCAGGAGCACTAGTACACCGAGTGTGACTCGTCCGAGGCAATGAGAATGAGCCAGGAACTGGAGTTTATACCCCTTGCTCTGTGATGATTGGATGTTGAATCTCTGTGGGAACACACCCCGCTGGATTGGGTGTCCGGATCAGCTGAGCGCAGGTGTCATGGTGGCGCCCATACCGGACAGACACTGGCACACAACGGGGCACACACTGGACGCAGTTCAGGGGTACTCAGCGACATCAGTTATGGCGCTTGCGGGCAGTGCACTCATGCAGCTGCGACTGGGGCCATGACCTCTGTAGGCCTGCACACCAGCACGCTGGTAAGTGAGATGCTGCAGAATGCCGATTCCTGACACTACCTTGATCCGGGAAGCCAGTCCCTTCTCTTCCAAAAGTGTTTTTACTAGCTTATTTGGCCTCATTTTTTTTGTACGTTGAGTAACACTTCAGACCCATTCAGGTCGGACTGGCCCACAGGAGTACCAGGGAAACCACCGGTAGGCCCCACTCCTTCCTCCAGGGATCAGGTTCCAGACTGTGCACTTGTATTATACATGGTAGATATGTTGCATTACACTGCACTAAACTATTGTGTATTTCAAGCCTCTGTGGAGGCTGGCCACACCCCCTTTGTAGGCTGACCACACCCCTAAGTATGGGCCTCTATATCTGCATTCCCCCGGTGGGCCCTGCATGCCCCAGTCCGACACTGGACCAATTGGCTTATCTATAATGGGTGCAGGGTTTGCGGTGCACACAGGCCCCTCGGTCCAGAGGGACCCACACCTCACACCCTGCACTCATAATTATACTTACCTCCCTGGGGTCCTGTGCAGTGGCGGAACCAGCGAGCGGTGGGCCCATGTGCGACAAAATGGCTTGGGCCCCCCCCCCCCATCCCATCCAAGTCCACCCCATCACCCCTGGAGAAGATCTGGTGAGAGGGACCTGCTCAGGGAAGTGGATACCTAGCAACAGTGCCGTAACTAGACATTTTAGCACTGTGTGCAAGAAACGGCATTGGAGCCCCACCCCTGCATGCAAAACAGGGGCAGTGCGTGCCGTAGGCGTGCGCAAAAATACATAGTGGCGTGGCTTCGTGGGGAAGGGGTGTGGCCACAAAATAATACCAATTCATAAAACGGTGCACAGTAGTCTCCATTATTCAAATTACGCCGCACAGTAGCACCACTACACCAGGTAGAGACCCTTTTACACCTTACGGCGGACAGATTCCTCTTTTTACACATTACAGCAGACAGCGTCCCCTTTTTACACATTACGGCAGACAGCGTCCCCCTTTTTTACACATAACGGCAGACAGCGTGCCCTTTTTACTAGAGATGAGCGGGTTCGGTTTCTCTGAATCCGAACCCGCCCGAACTTCATGGTTTTTTTCACGGGTCCGAGCAGACTCGGATCCTCCCGCCTTGCTCGGTTAACCCGAGCGCGCCCGAACGTCATCATGACGCTGTCGGATTCTCGCGAGACTCGGATTCTATATAAGGAGCCGCGCGTCGCCGCCATTTTCACACGTGCATTGAGATTGATAGGGAGAGGACGTGGCTGGCGTCCTCTCCATTTAGATTAGAAGAGAGAGAGAGAGAGAGAGATTGACCTGATTTACTGGAGCTTAGGAGTACTGTAGAAGTGTAGAGAGTGCAGAGTTTACTAGTGACTGACCACAGTGACCACCAGACAGTGCAGTTTTATTTAATATATCCGTTCTCTGCCTGAAAAAAACGATACACAGTGACTCAGTCACATACAGGGGCGGAACTCTGGGAGGCAGTGGAGTCGGCTGCCGCCGGGCTCCTGGCCTCAAGGGGGCGCATCTCCTCCACTGTCCCCAGTGCCGCTCACCGCGCTGCTGCTGCTGTCTGTGAGGGGAGGGGATCGCAGCGTGCGCCTCCCCTGCCCCTCACTCTCCGGCGGCGGCGCGCTTCAATTCAGCGCCGGTCCGTGAGCCAATCAGAGCTCGCGGACCGGCAGCTAAGGCTGCCGGTCCACGAGCTTTGATTGGCTCATGGACCGGTGCATAATTGAAGAGGGACACAGCCGCCGGAGAGTGAGGGGCAGGAGAGGCGCACGCTGCACTCTCCTCCCCTCACAGACAGCAGCAGCAGCGCGGTGAGCAGCACAAGGGATGGGGGGGAGGGTCATCTATATGTGGCACTGGGGGCATTGCTGGCACTGTGGGGACCTGTATACCTGGCACTGGGGGTCATATCTGGCACTGTGGGGACACTGGCATTGGGGGCATAGCTGGCACTGTGGGGACCTGTATACCTGGCACTGGGGGTCATATCTGGCACTGTGGGGACACTGGCATTGGGGGCATAGCTGGCACTGTGGGGACCTGTATACCTGGCACTGGGGGTCATATCTGGCACTGTGGGGACACTGGCATTGGGGGCATAGCTGGCACTGTGGGGACCTGTATACCTGGCACTGGGGGTCATATCTGGCACTGTGGGGACACTGGCATTGGGGGCATAGCTGGCACTGTGGGGACCTGTATACCTGGCACTGGGGGTCATATCTGGCACTGTGGGGACACTGGCATTGGGGGCATAGCTGGCACTGTGGGGACCTGTATACCTGGCACTGGGGGTCATATCTGGCACTGTGGGGACACTGGCATTGGGGGCATAGCTGGCACTGTGGGGACCTGTATACCTGGCACTGGGGGTCATATCTGGCACTGTGGGGACACTGGCATTGGGGGCATAGCTGACACTGTGGGGACCTGTATACCTGGCACTGGGGGTCATATCTGGCACTGTGGGGACACTGGCATTGGGGGCATAGCTGGCACTGTGGGGACCTGTATACTTGGCACTGGGGATCATATCTGGCACTGTGGGGACACTGGCATTGGGGGCATAGCTGGCACTGTGGGGACATATATATCTGGCACTGGGGTCATATCTGGCACGGTGGGGACACTGGCAATAGGGGCATAGCTTGCACTGTGGGGACATATATATCTGGCACAGGGGGGCATATCTGACACTGGGAACACTGACATTGGGGGCATAGCTGGCACTCTGGGTACATATATATCTGGCACTGGGGGCATATCTGGCACTGGGGGCATGGCTGGCACTTTGGGGACATATATATCTGGCACAGGGGCATAGCTGGCACTGGGGGGACACGTATATCTGGCACTGGGGGCAAAGCTGGCACTGTGTGGGGACATGTATATCTGGCACTGGGGCATATCTGGCACTGTGGGGACACTGGCATTAGGGGCATAGCTTGCACTGTGGGGACATATATATCTGGCACTGGGGCAGAGCTGGCACTGTGTGGGGACATGTATATCTGGCACTGGGGGGCATATATGGCACTGTGGGGACACTGCATTGGGGGCATAGCTGGCACTTTGGGGACATATATATCTGGTACTAGGGGCATAGCTGGCACCGGAGGCATATCTGGCACAGGAGCATAGCTGGCACTGGGGGGACACGTATATCTGACACTGGGTGCAGAGCTGGCACTATGTGGGGACATGTATATCTGGCACTGTGGGGACACTGCATTGGGGGCATAGCTGGCACTTTGGGGACATATATATCTGGCACTAGGGGCATAGCTGGCACTGTGGGGACACTGGCATTGGGGGCATATCTGGCACTGGGGGGACAAGTATATCTGGCACTGGGGGTCATGTGTATCTGGCACTGTGAGGCATATATGTATCTGGCACTGTGGGGACATATGTTTCTGGCAGTGTGGAGGCACCCATTTTTTGACATTTTTATATGTATGTGGCACTGTACAGGGGCATTATAGGTGGTCTTCAGGTTGCCAACTGTCGGGATCCCGGCGCACAGTATACCGTCGCCGGAATCCCGACAGCCGGCATACCGACAGTTTTTCTCCTTCGTGGGGGTCCACGACCCCCCCTGGAGGGAGAATAAATAGCGTGGCGCGCGTAGCGAGCCCGCAAGGGGCTCATTTGCGCTCACCATGCTGTCGTTATGCCGGCGATATGTAGGGGGGGCACCAACATTTATCATGCCTCCGGGCGACTGGGGCGAACTTACGCCACTGGTCACATACCATATCTGTGTGCACTGCTCAGCCCAGTGTGCTGCATCATCTATGTATATATATCTGACTGTGCTCAGCTCACACATCTTATAATTGTGGGGGAGACTGGGGAGCACTGCAGTGCCAGTTATAGGTTATAGCAGGAGCCAGGAGTACATATTATATTAAAATTAAACAGTGCACACTTTTGCTGCAGGAGTGCCACTGCCAGTGTGACTGACCAGTGACCTGACCACACTGACCACCAGTATAGTTAGTAGTATACTATATTGTGATTGCCTGAAAAAGTTAAACACTCGTCGTGTGACTTCACTTGTGTGGTGTTTTTTTTTTTATTCTATAAAAAACTCATTCTGCTGACAGACAGTGTCCAGCAGGTCCGTCATTATATAATATATACCTGTCCGGCTGCAGTAGAGATATATATATATTTTTATATCATTATTTATCATCCAGTCTATACTAGCAGCAGACACAGTACGGTAGTTCACGGCTGTAGCTACCTCTGTGTCGGCACTCGGCAGTCCATCCATAATTGTATACCACCTACCCGTGTTTTTTTTTTCTTTCTTCTTTATACATACATACTACTACATCTCTTTATCAACCAGTCTATATTAGCAGCAGACACAGTACAATACGGTAGTCCACGGCTGTAGCTACCTCTGTGTCGGCACTCGGCAGTCCGTCCATAATTGTATACCACCTACCCGTGGTTTTTTTTTCTTTCTTCTTTATACATACATACTACTACATCTCTTTATCAACCAGTCTATATTAGCAGCAGACACAGTACAGTACGGTAGTTCACGGCTGTAGCTACCTCTGTGTCGGCACTCGGCAGTCCGTCCATAATTGTATACCACCTACCCGAGGTTTTTTTCTTCTTTCTTCTTTATACATACATACTACTACATCTCTTTATCAACCAGTCTATATTAGCAGCAGACACAGTACGGTAGTTCACGGCTGTAGCTACCTCTGTGTCGGCACTCGGCAGTTCGTCCATAATTGTATACCACCTACCCGTGGTTTTTTTTTCTTTCTTCTTTATACATACATACTACTACATCTCTTTATCAACCAGTCTATATTAGCAGCAGACACAGTACAGTACGGTAGTCCACGGCTGTAGCTACCTCTGTGTCGGCACTCGGCAGTCCGTCCATAATTGTATACCACCTACCCGTGGTTTTTTTTTCTTTCTTCTTTATACATACATACTACTACATCTCTTTATCAACCAGTCTATATTAGCAGCAGACACAGTACAGTACGGTAGTTCACGGCTGTAGCTACCTCTGTGTCGGCACTCGGCAGTCCGTCCATAATTGTATACCACCTACCCATGTTTTTTTTTCTTTCTTCTTTATACTTATACATACATACTACTACATCTCTTTATCAACCAGTCTATATTAGCAGCAGACACAGTACAGTACGGTAGTTCACGGCTGTAGCTACCTCTGTGTCGGCACTCGGCAGTCCGTCCATAATTGTATACCACCTACCCGAGGTTTTTTTTTCTTTCTTCTTTATACATACATACTACTACATCTCTTTATCAACCAGTCTATATTAGCAGCAGACACAGTACAGTACGGTAGTTAACGGCTGTAGCTACCTCTGTGTCGGCACTCGGCAGTCCGTCCATAATTGTATACCACCTACCCGTGGTTTTTTTTTCTTTCTTCTTTATACTTATACATACATACTACTACATCTCTTTATCAACCAGTCTATATTAGCAGCAGACACAGTACAGTACGGTAGTTCGCGGCTGTAGCTACCTCTGTGTCGGCACTCGGCAGTCCGTCCATAATTGTATACCACCTACCCGTGGTTTTTTTTTCTTTCTTCTTTATACTTATACAAACATACTACTACATCTCTTTATCAACCAGTCTATATTAGCAGCAGACACAGTACAGTACGGTAGTTCACGGCTGTAGCTACCTCTGTGTCGGCACTCGGCAGTCCGTCCATAATTGTATACCACCTACCCGAGGTTTTTTTTTCTTTCTTCTTTATACATACATACTACTACATCTCTTTATCAACCAGTCTATATTAGCAGCAGACACAGTACAGTACGGTAGTTCACGGCTGTAGCTACCTCTGTGTCGGCACTCGGCAGTCCGTCCATAATTGTATACTAGTATCCATCCATCTCCATTGTTTACCTGAGGTGCCTTTTAGTTGTGCCTATTAAAATATGGAGAACAAAAATGTTGAGGTTCCAAAATTAGGGAAAGATCAAGATCCACTTCCACCTCGTGCTGAAGCTGCTGCCACTAGTCATGGCCGAGACGATGAAATGCCAGCAACGTCGTCTGCCAAGGCCGATGCCCAATTTCATAGTACAGAGCATGTCAAATCCAAAACACCAAATATCAGTAAAAAAAGGACTCCAAAACCTAAAATAAAATTGTCGGAGGAGAAGCGTAAACTTGCCAATATGCCATTTACCACACGGAGTGGCAAGGAACGGCTGAGGCCATGGCCTATGTTCATGGCTAGTGGTTCAGCTTCACATGAGGATGGAGGCACTCAGCCTCTCGCTAGAAAAATGAAAAGACTCAAGCTGGCAAAAGCAGTAGCACCGCAAAGAACTGTGCGTTCTTCGAAATCCCAAATCCACAAGGAGAGTCCAATTGTGTCGGTTGCGATGCCTGACCTTCCCAACACTGGACGTGAAGAGCATGCGCCTTCCACCATTTGCACGCCCCCTGCAAGTGCTGGAAGGAGCACCCGCAGTCCAGTTCCTGATAGTCAGATTGAAGATGTCAGTGTTGAAGTACACCAGGATGAGGAGGATATGGGTGTTGCTGGCGCTGGGGAGGAAATTGACCAGGAGGATTCTGATGGTGAGGTGGTTTGTTTAAGTCAGGCACCCGGGGAGACACCTGTTGTCCGTGGGAGGAATATGGCCATTGACATGCCTGGTGAAAATACCAAAAAAATCAGCTCTTCGGTGTGGAGTTATTTCAACAGAAATGCGGACAACAGGTGTCAAGCCGTGTGTTCCCTTTGTCAAGCTGTAATAAGTAGGGGTAAGGACGTTAACCACCTCGGAACATCCTCCCTTATACGTCACCTGCAGCGCATTCATAATAAGTCAGTGACAAGTTCAAAAACTTTGGGTGACAGCGGAAGCAGTCCACTGACCAGTAAATCCCTTCCTCTTGTAACCAAGCTCATGCAAACCACCCCACCATCTCCCTCAGTGTCAATTTCCTCCTTCCCCAGGAATGCCAATAGTCCTGCAGGCCATGTCACTGGCAATTCTGACGATTCCTCTCCTGCCTGGGATTCCTCCGATGCATCCTTGCGTGTAACACCTACTGCTGCTGGCGCTGCTGTTGTTGCTGCTGGGAGTCGATGGTCATCCCAGAGGGGAAGTCGTAAGACCACTTTTACTACTTCCACCAAGCAATTGACTGTCCAACAGTCCTTTGCGAGGAAGATGAAATATCACAGCAGTCATCCTACTGCAAAGCGGATAACTGAGGCCTTGGCATCCTGGGTGGTGAGAAACGTGGTTCCGGTATCCATCATTACTGCAGAGCCAACTAGAGACTTGTTGGAGGTACTGTGTCCCCGGTACCAAATACCATCTAGGTTCCATTTCTCTAGGCAGGCGATACCGAAAATGTACACAGACCTCAGAAAAAGAGTCACCAGTGTCCTAAAAAATGCAGCTGTACCCAATGTCCACTTAACCACGGACATGTGGACAAGTGGAGCAGGGCAGGGTCAGGACTATATGACTGTGACAGCCCACTGGGTAGATGTATGGACTCCCGCCGCAAGAACAGCAGCGGCGGCACCAGTAGCAGCATCTCGCAAACGCCAACTCTTTCCTAGGCAGGCTACGCTTTGTATCACCGCTTTCCAGAATACGCACACAGCTGAAAACCTCTTACGGCAACTGAGGAAGATCATCGCGGAATGGCTTACCCCAATTGGACTCTCCTGTGGATTTGTGGCATCGGACAACGCCAGCAATATTGTGTGTGCATTAAATATGGGCAAATTCCAGCACGTCCCATGTTTTGCACATACCTTGAATTTGGTGGTGCAGAATTATTTAAAAAACGACAGGGGCGTGCAAGAGATGCTTTCGGTGGCCAGAAGAATTGCGGGACACTTTCGGCGTACAGGCACCACGTACAGAAGACTGGAGCACCACCAAAAACTACTGAACCTGCCCTGCCATCATCTGAAGCAAGAAGTGGTAACGAGGTGGAATTCAACCCTCTATATGCTTCAGAGGTTGGAGGAGCAGCAAAAGGCCATTCAAGCCTATACAATTGAGCACGATATAGGAGGTGGAATGCACCTGTCTCAAGCGCAGTGGAGAATGATTTCAACGTTGTGCAAGGTTCTGCTGCCCTTTGAACTTGCCACATGTGAAGTCAGTTCAGACACTGCCAGCCTGAGTCAGGTCATTCCCCTCATCAGGCTTTTGCAGAAGAAGCTGGAGACATTGAAGGAGGAGCTAACACGGAGCGATTCCGCTAGGCATGTGGGACTTGTGGATGGAGCCCTTAATTCGCTTAACAAGGATTCACGGGTGGTCAATCTGTTGAAATCAGAGCACTACATTTTGGCCACCATGCTCGATCCTAGATTTAAAGCCTACCTTGGATCTCTCTTTCCGGCAGACACAAGTCTGCTGGGGTTGAAAGACCTGCTGGTGAGAAAATTGTCAAGTCTAGCGGAACGCGACCTGTCAACATCTCCTCCTTCACATTCTCCCGCAACTGGGGGTGCGAGGAAAAGGCTCAGAATTCCGAGCCCACCCGCTGGCGGTGATGCAGGGCAGTCTGGAGCGACTGCTGATGCTGACATCTGGTCCGGATTGAAGGACCTGACAACGATTACGGACATGTCGTCTACTGTCACTGCATATGATTCTCTCACCATTGAAAGAATGGTGGAGGATTATATGAGTGACCGCATCCAAGTAGGCACGTCACACAGTCCATACTTATACTGGCAGGAAAAAGAGGCAATTTGGAGGCCCTTGCACAAACTGGCTTTATTCTACCTAAGTTGCCCTCCCACAAGTGTGTACTCCGAAAGAGTGTTTAGTGCCGCCGCTCACCTTGTCAGCAATCGGCGTACGAGGTTACATCCAGAAAATGTGGAGAAGATGATGTTCATTAAAATGAATTATAATCAATTCCTCCGCGGAGACATTGACCAGCAGCAATTGCCTCCACAAAGTACACAGGGAGCTGAGATGGTGGATTCCAGTGGGGACGAATTGATAATCTGTGAGGAGGGGGATGTACACGGTGATATATCGGAGGATGATGATGAGGTGGACATCTTGCCTCTGTAGAGCCAGTTTGTGCAAGGAGAGATTAATTGCTTCTTTTTTGGGGGGGGTCCAAACAAACCCGTCATATCAGTCACAGTCGTGTGGCAGACCCTGTCACTGAAATGATGGGTTGGTTAAAGTGTGCATGTCCTGTTTTGTTTATACAACATAAGGGTGGGTGTGAGGGCCCAAGGACAATTCCATCTTGCACCTCTTTTTTCTTTTATTTTTCTTTGCGTTATGTGCTGTTTGGGGAGGGTTTTTTGGAAGGGACATCCTGCGTGACACTGCAGTGCCACTCCTAAATGGGCCCGGTGTTTGTGTCGGCCACTAGGGTCGCTTATCTTACTCACACAGTCAGCTACCTCATTGCGCCTCTTTTTTTCTTTGCGTCATGTGCTGTTTGGGGAGGGTTTTTTGGAAGGGCCATCCTGCGTGACACTGCAGTGCCACTCCTAGATGGGCCCGGTGTTTGTGTCGGCCACTAGGGTCGCTAATCTTACTCACACAGCTACCTCATTTCGCCTCTTTTTTTCTTTGCGTCATGTGCTGTTTGGGGAGGGTTTTTTGGAAGGGACATCCTGCGTGACACTGCAGTGCCACTCCTAAATGGGCCCGGTGTTTGTGTCGGCCACTAGGGTCGCTTATCTTACTCACACAGTCAGCTACCTCATTGCGCCTCTTTTTTTCTTTGCGTCATGTGCTGTTTGGGGAGTGTTTTTTGGAAGGGCCATCCTGCGTGACACTGCAGTGCCACTCCTAGATGGGCCCGGTGTTTGTGTCGGCCACTAGGGTCGCTAATCTTACTCACACAGCTACCTCATTGCGCCTCTTTTTTTCTTTGCGTCATGTGCTGTTTGGGGAGGGTTTTTTGGAAGGGACATCCTGCGTGACACTGCAGTGCCACTCCTAAATGGGCCCGGTGTTTGTGTCGGCCACTACGGTCGCTAATCTTACTCACACAGCTACCTCATTGCGCCTCTTTTTTTCTTTGCGTCATGTGCTGTTTGGGGAGGGTTTTTTGGAAGGGACATCCTACGTGACACTGCAGTGCCACTCCTAGATGGGCCCGGTGTTTGTGTCGGCCACTAGGGTCGCTAATCTTACTCACACAGCTACCTCATTGCGCCTCTTTTTTTCTTTGCGTCATGTGCTGTTTGGGGAGGGTTTTTTGGAAGGGCCATCCTGCGTGACACTGCAGTGCCACTCCTAGATGGGCCCGGTGTTTGTGTCGGCCACTAGGGTCGCTAATCTTACTCACACAGCTACCTCATTGCGCCTCTTTTTTTCTTTGCGTCATGTGCTGTTTGGGGAGGGTTTTTTGGAAGGGACATCCTGCGTGACACTGCAGTGCCACTCCTAAATGGGCCCGGTGTTTGTGTCGGCCACTAGGGTCACTAATCTTACTCACACAGCTACCTCATTGCGCCTCTTTTTTTCTTTGCGTCATGTGCTGTTTGGGGAGGGTTTTTTGGAAGGGACATCCTGCGTGACACTGCAGTGCCACTCCTAGATGGGCCAGGTGTTTGTGTCGGCCACTAGGGTCGCTTAGCTTAGTCATCCAGCGACCTCGGTGCAAATTTTAGGACTAAAAATAATATTGTGAGGTGTGAGGTATTCAGAATAGACTGAAAATGAGTGGAAATTATGGTTTTTGAGGTTAATAATAATATGGGATCAAAATGACCCCCAAATTCTATGATTTAAGCTGTTTTTTAGGGTTTTTTGAAAAAAACACCCGAATCCAAAACACACCCGAATCCGACAAAAAAAATTCGGTGAGGTTTTGCCAAAACGCGGTCGAACCCAAAACACGGCCGCGGAACCGAACCCAAAACCAAAACACAAAACCCGAAAAATTTCAGGCGCTCATCACTACTTTTTACACATAACGGCAGACAGCGTGCACTTTTTACTAGAGATGAGCGCCTGAAATTTTTCGGGTTTTGTGTTTTGGTTTTGGGTTCGGTTCCGCGGCCGTGTTTTGGGTTCGACCGCGTTTTGGCAAAACCTCACCGAATTTTTTTTGTCGGATTCGGGTGTGTTTTGGATTCGGGTGTTTTTTTCAAAAAACCCTAAAAAACAGCTTAAATCATAGAATTTGGGGGTCATTTTGATCCCATATTATTATTAACCTCAAAAACCATAATTTCCACTCATTTTCAGTCTATTCTGAATACCTCACACCTCACAATATTATTTTTAGTCCTAAAATTTGCACCGAGGTCGCTGGATGACTAAGCTAAGCGACCCTAGTGGCCGACACAAACACCTGGCCCATCTAGGAGTGGCACTGCAGTGTCACGCAGGATGGCCCTTCCAAAAAACACTCCCCAAACAGCACATGACGCAAAGAAAAAAAGAGGTGCAATGAGGTAGCTGTGTGACTAAGCTCAGCGACCCAAGTGCCCGACACAAACACCTGGCCCATCTAGGAGTGGCACTGCAGTGTCACGCAGGATGTCCCTTCCAAAAAACCCTCCCCAAACAGCACATGACGCAAAGAAAAAAAGAGGCGCAATGAGGTAGCTGTGTGAGTAAGATTAGCGACCCTAGTGGCCGACACAAACACCGGGCCCATCTAGGAGTGGCACTGCAGTGTCACGCAGGATGTCCCTTCCAAAAAACACTCCCCAAACAGCACATGACGCAAAGAAAAATAAAAGAAAAAAGAGGTGCAAGATGGAATTGTCCTTGGGCCCTCCCACCCACCCTTATGTTGTATAAACAGGACATGCACACTTTAACCAACCCATCATTTCAGTGACAGGGTCTGCCACACGACTGTGACTGATATGACGGGTTGGTTTGGACCCCCACCAAAAAAGAAGCAATTAATCTCTCCTTGCACAAACTGGCTCTACAGAGGCAAGATGTCCACCTCATCATCATCCTCCGATATATCACCGTGTACATCCCCCTCCTCACAGATTATCAATTCGTCCCCACTGGAATCCACCATCTCAGCTCCCTGTGTACTTTGTGGAGGCAATTGCTGCTGGTCAATGTCTCCGCGGAGGAATTGATTATAATTCATTTTAATGAACATCATCTTCTCCACATTTTCTGGATGTAACCTCGTACGCCGATTGCTGACAAGGTGAGCGGCGGCACTAAACACTCTTTCGGAGTACACACTTGTGGGAGGGCAACTTAGGTAGAATAAAGCCAGTTTGTGCAAGGGCCTCCAAATTGCCTCTTTTTCCTGCCAGTATAAGTACGGACTGTGTGACGTGCCTACTTGGATGCGGTCACTCATATAATCCTCCACCATTCTTTCAATGTTGAGAGAATCATATGCAGTGACAGTAGACGACATGTCCGTAATTGTTGTCAGGTCCTTCAGTCCGGACCAGATGTCAGCATCAGCAGTCGCTCCAGACTGCCCTGCATCACCGCCAGCGGGTGGGCTCGGAATTCTGAGCCTTTTCCTCGCACCCCCAGTTGCGGGAGAATGTGAAGGAGGAGATGTTGACAGGTCGCGTTCCGCTTGACTTGACAATTTTGTCACCAGCAGGTCTTTGCACCCCAGCAGACTTGTGTCTGCCGGAAAGAGAGATCCAAGGTAGGTTTTAAATCTAGGATCGAGCACGGTGGCCAAAATGTAGTGCTCTGATTTCAACAGATTGACCACCCGTGAATCCTTGTTAAGCGAATTAAGGGCTGCATCCACAAGTCCCACATGCCTAGCGGAATCGCTCCCTTTTAGCTCCTTCTTCAATGCCTCCAGCTTCTTCTGCAAAAGCCTGATGAGGGGAATGACCTGACTCAGGCTGGCAGTGTCTGAACTGACTTCACGTGTGGCAAGTTCAAAGGGCATCAGAACCTTGCACAACGTTGAAATCATTCTCCACTGCACTTGAGACAGGTGCATTCCACCTCCTATATCGTGCTCAATTGTATAGGCTTGAATGGCCTTTTGCTGCTCCTCCAACCTCTGAAGCATATAGAGGGTTGAATTCCACCTCGTTACCACTTCTTGCTTCAGATGATGGCAGGGCAGGTTCAGTAGTTTTTGGTGGTGCTCCAGTCTTCTGTACGTGGTGCCTGTACGCCGAAAGTGTCCCGCAATTCTTCTGGCCACCGACAGCATCTCTTGCACGCCCCTGTCGTTTTTTAAAAAATTCTGCACCACCAAATTCAAGGTATGTGCAAAACATGGGACGTGCTGGAATTTGCCCATATTTAATGCACACACAATATTGCTGGCGTTGTCCGATGCCACAAATCCACAGGAGAGTCCAATTGGGGTAAGCCATTCTGCGATGATCTTCCTCAGTTGCCGTAAGAGGTTTTCAGCTGTGTGCGTATTCTGGAAAGCGGTGATACAAAGCGTAGCCTGCCTAGGAAAGAGTTGGCGTTTGCGAGATGCTGCTACTGGTGCCGCCGCTGCTGTTCTTGCGGCGGGAGTCCATACATCTACCCAGTGGGCTGTCACAGTCATATAGTCCTGACCCTGCCCTGCTCCACTTGTCCACATGTCCGTGGTTAAGTGGACATTGGGTACAACTGCATTTTTTAGGACACTGGTGAGTCTTTTTCTGACGTCCGTGTACATTCTCTGTATCGCCTGCCTACAGAAGTGGAACCTAGATGGTATTTGGTAACGGGGGCACACTGCCTCAATAAATTGTCTAGTTCCCTGTGAACTAACGGCGGATACCGGACGCACGTCTAACACCAACATAGTTGTCAAGGACTCAGTTATCCGCTTTGCAACAGGATGACTGCTGTGATATTTCATCTTCCTCGCAAAGGACTGTTGGACAGTCAATTGCTTACTGGAAGTAGTACAAGTGGGCTTACGACTTCCCCTCTGGGATGACCATCGACTCCCAGCAGCAACAACAGCAGCGCCAGCAGCAGTAGGCGTTACACGCAAGGATGCATCGGAGGAATCCCAGGCAGGAGAGGACTCGTCAGAATTGCCAGTGACATGGCCTGCAGGACTATTGGCATTCCTGGGGAAGGAGGAAATTGACACTGAGGGAGTTGGTGGGGTGGTTTGCGTGAGCTTGGTTACAAGAGGAAGGGATTTACTGGTCAGTGGACTGCTTCCGCTGTCGGCCCAAGTTTTTGAACTTGTCACTGACTTATTATGAATGCGCTGCAGGTGACGTATAAGGGAGGATGTTCCGAGGTGGTTAACGTCCTTACCCCTACTTATTACAGCTTGACAAAGGGAACACACGGCTTGACACCTGTTGTCCGCATTTCTGGTGAAATACTTCCACACCGAAGAGCTGATTTTTTTGGTATTTTCACCAGGCATGTCAACGGCCCTATTCCTCCCACGGACAACAGGTGTCTCCCCGGGTGCCTGACTTAAACAAACCACCTCACCATCAGAATCCTCCTGGTCAATTTCCTCCCCAGCGCCAGCAACACCCATATCCTCCTCATCCTGGTGTACTTCAACACTGACATCTTCTATCTGACTATCAGGAACTGGACTGCGGGTGCTCCTTCCAGCACTTGCAGGGGGCGTGCAAATGGTGGAAGGCGCATGCTCTTCACGTCCAGTGTTGGGAAGGTCAGGCATCGCAACCGACACAATTGGACTCTCCTTGTGGATTTGGGATTTCGAAGAACGCACAGTTCTTTGCGGTGCTACTGCTTTTGCCAGCTTGAGTCTTTTCATTTTTCTAGCGAGAGGCTGAGTGCCTCCATCCTCATGTGAAGCTGAACCACTAGCCATGAACATAGGCCAGGGCCTCAGCCGTTCCTTGCCACTCCGTGTGGTAAATGGCATATTGGCAAGTTTACGCTTCTCCTCCGACAATTTTATTTTAGGTTTTGGAGTCCTTTTTTTACTGATATTTGGTGTTTTGGATTTGACATGCTCTGTACTATGACATTGGGCATCGGCCTTGGCAGACGACGTTGCTGGCATTTCATCGTCTCGGCCATGACTAGTGGCAGCAGCTTCAGCACGAGGTGGAAGTGGATCTTGATCTTTCCCTAATTTTGGAACCTCAACATTTTTGTTCTCCATATTTTAATAGGCACAACTAAAAGGCACCTCAGGTAAACAATGGAGATGGATGGATACTAGTATACAATTATGGATGGACTGCCGAGTGCCGACACAGAGGTAGCTACAGCCGTGGACTACCGTACTGTACTGTGTCTGCTGCTAATATAGACTGGTTGATAAAGAGATGTAGTAGTAGTATGTATGTATAAAGAAGAAAGAAAAAAAAACCACGGGTAGGTGGTATACAATTATGGATGGACTGCCGAGTGCCGACACAGAGGTAGCTACAGCCGTGGACTACCGTACTGTACTGTGTCTGCTGCTAATATAGACTGGTTGATAAAGAGATGTAGTAGTAGTATGTATGTATAAAGAAGAAAGAAAAAAAAACCACGGGTAGGTGGTATACAATTATGGACGGACTGCCCAGTGCCGACATAGAGGTAGCTACAGCCGTGGACTACCGTACTGTACTGTGTCTGCTGCTAATATAGACTGGTTGATAAAGAGATGTAGTAGTAGTAGTATGTATGTATAAAGAAGAAAGAAAAAAAAACCACGGGTAGGTGGTATACAATTATGGACGGACTGCCCAGTGCCGACACAGAGGTAGCTACAGCCGTGGACTACCGTACTGTACTGTGTCTGCTGCTAATATAGACTGGTTGATAAAGAGATGTAGTAGTAGTATGTATGTATAAAGAAGAAAAAAAAACCACGGGTAGGTGGTATACAATTATGGACGGACTGCCCAGTGCCGATACAGAGGTAGCTACAGCCGTGGACTACCGTACTGTACTGTGTCTGCTGCTAATATAGACTGGTTGATAAAGAGATGTAGTAGTAGTAGTATGTATGTATAAAGAAGAAAGAAAAAAAAACCACGGGTAGGTGGTATACAATTATGGACGGACTGCCCAGTGCCGACACAGAGGTAGCTACAGCCGTGGACTACCGTACTGTACTGTGTCTGCTGCTAATATAGACTGGTTGATAAAGAGATGTAGTAGTAGTAGTATGTATGTATAAAGAAGAAAGAAAAAAAAACCACGGGTAGGTGGTATACAATTATGGACGGACTGCCCAGTGCCGACACAGAGGTAGCTACAGCCATGGACTACCGTACTGTACTGTGTCTGCTGCTAATATAGACTGGTTGATAAAGAGATGTAGTAGTAGTATGTATGTATAAAGAAGAAAGAAAAAAAAACCACGGGTAGGTGGTATACAATTATGGACGGACTGCCCAGTGCCGACACAGAGGTAGCTACAGCCGTGGACTACCGTACTGTACTGTGTCTGCTGCTAATATAGACTGGTTGATAAAGAGATGTAGTAGTAGTAGTATGTATGTATAAAGAAGAAAGAAAAAAAAACCACGGGTAGGTGGTATACAATTATGGACGGACTGCCGAGTGCCGACACAGAGGTAGCTACAGCCGTGGACTACCGTACTGTACTGTGTCTGCTGCTAATATAGACTGGTTGATAAAGAGATGTAGTAGTAGTATGTATGTATAAAGAAGAAAGAAAAAAAAACCACGGGTAGGTGGTATACAATTATGGACGGACTGCCGAGTGCCGACACAGAGGTAGCTACAGCCGTGAACTACCGTACTGTGTCTGCTGCGACTGGATGATAAATAATGATATAAAAAATATATATATATCACTACTGCAGCCGGACAGGTATATATTATATAATGACGGACCTGCTGGACACTGTCTGTCAGCAGAATGAGTTTTTTATAGAATAAAAAAAAAAACACCACACAAGTGAAGTCACACGACGAGTGTTTAACTTTTTCAGGCAATCACAATATAGTATACTATACTACTAACTATACTGGTGGTCAGTGTGGTCAGGTCACTGGTCAGTCACACTGGCAGTGGCACTCCTGCAGCAAAAGTGTGCACTGTTTAATTTTAATAATAATATGTACTCCTGGCTCCTGCTATAACCTATAACTGGCACTGCAGTGCTCCCCAGTCTCCCCCACAATTATAAGATGTGTGAGCTGAGCACAGTCAGATACGAGTGTTTAACTTTTTCAGGCAATCACAATATAGTATACTATACTACTAACTATACTGGTGGTCAGTGTGGTCAGGTCACTGGTCAGTCACACTGGCAGTGGCACTCCTGCAGCAAAAGTGTGCACTGTTTAATTTTAATAATAATATGTACTCCTGGCTCCTGCTATAACCTATAACTGGCACTGCAGTGCTCCCCAGTCTCCCCCACAATTATAAGATGTGTGAGCTGAGCACAGTCAGATATATACATAGATGATGCAGCACACTGGGCTGAGCAGTGCACACAGATATGGTATGTGACTGAGTCACTGTGTATCGTTTTTTTCAGGCAGAGAACGGATATATTAAATAAAACTGCACTGTCTGGTGGTCACTGTGGTCAGTCACTAGTAAACTCTGCACTCTCTACAGTTCTACAGTACTCCTAAGCTCCAGTAAATCAGGTCAATCTCTCTCTCTCTCTCTTCTAATCTAAATGGAGAGGACGCCAACCACGTCCTCTCCCTATCAATCTCAATGCACGTGTGAAAATGGCGGCGACGCGCGGCTCCTTATATAGAATCCGAGTCTCGCGAGAATCCGACAGCGTCATGATGACGTTCGGGCGCGCTCGGGTTAACCGAGCAAGGCGGGAAGATCCGAGTCGCTCGGACCCGTGAAAAAAAACATGAAGTTCGTGCGGGTTCGGATTCAGAGAAACCGAACCCGCTCATCTCTACTTTTTACACATAACGGCAGACAGCGTCCCCTTTTTACACATAACGGCAGACAGCGTGCCCTTGTTACACATAGCGGCAGACAGCGTACACTTTTTTCACATAACGGCAGACAGCGTGCCCTTGTTAAACATAGCGGCAGACAGCGTACACTTTTTTCACATGACGGCAGACAGCGTGCCCTTGTTACACATTACGGCAGGCAGATTCCCCCTTTTTACACATTGCGGCATACAGCGTGTCCTTGTTACACATAGCGGCAGACAGCGTACACTTTTTTCACATAACGGCAGACAGCGTGCCCTTGTTAAACATAGCGGCAGACAGCGTACACTTTTTTCACATAACGGCAGACAGCGTGCCCTTGTTACACATTACGGCAGGCAGATTCCCCCTTTTTACACATTGCGGCAGACAGCGTGTCCTTGTTACACATAGCGGCAGACAGCGTACACTTTTTTCACATAACGGCAGACAGCGTGCCCTTGTTAAACATAGCGGCAGACAGCGTACACTTTTTTCACATAACGGCAGACAGCGTGCCCTTGTTACACATTACGGCAGGCAGATTCCCCCTTTTTACACATTGCGGCAGACAGCGTGTCCTTGTTACTTTCAAAGTCAGAAAAATATCACGATGCACACTGCCATATTTGCACCTCATATGTGTCCCTGCTGCGCATGCGTGCGCTCTCCCGTGCGTGCGCATACTCGCTGTTGCGGGCACCCGCAGGCGCACGGTATGCGCATTTACGGTAGAGATTGTATGCGTCTAGCGGGCGACTCTTTCGTTACATATTTCTACTATATAATGTATTTTGTAGATCATGGTCCCTTTGATAGAATCTGAAAGTTTAGTTAATGTAGCATGTTCATGGACAGAGAAATCCCTCTTTGTTTGATACAAAGGGTCAGACAGGAGTAATACAGTGGTGTTTAGTATCCATCGGAAGAGTATTTAATTAGCAATATTCCGGTGTTGGTTTGAAGCGGATTAATCGCTCGTGCGAATAGTTATGGACATAAGAAGTTTATGTCCATTTACTATTATTTGCACTTACTTATTCATGCGGCGGGAAACCCAGTTTCCCACCCACCTGAGCAGTTGGAAATCGTCACAGCCCACCTGTATGAATCAACCTATGACCTTTTGTTATAATGCGAGGAGGAATTCCTGTGTCCAATGAACAATGAGATTGTAGGGACCATTGAATTGTATTGTGTGTGGGGCATAAATAGACAAGCCGATCACATCCAGCTCACTCTTCAACGGTTCTCATTGCTGAAAATCGGGAGCTGGATGTCCAGAGGCGCATGCGATCGTTCCCCTTGTGCGTAAGTTTTCTCCGCAATCATATTGTCTTTCTTGTTATTATGGGCCATATCTCTCTCTCTTCTCTTTCTCTCGTATTCTCTTAAACGTAATAGTATTGTATTGTATTTCATGTGTAGTTACCTGGTTAGTTAGTCTATGTTATATTGTAGTGTATGACTTGTATTGTATTAATTCTTTTGCAAGTATAACATTCATAATATATATATTAGGCGTTGGACCCTAAGCACGGTATCTGTGTATTTCTTATAGTGTTAAGTATTCTCAGAGCGTCGGTGACGCTCAAACATCTTTTAAGTTAATAAGGTTACACTAGGTTGCATCTACACCCTATCTCTACACTAAGGTTTTACAGCATATTACATTGTTTATGGTTTAGATATAAAGGTTTAACATTGTGAGCGTCAGCGCCGCTGGTGATCTCCTCGTGGTCTCGAGCGTCCGCTACGCTATAGCGAATCATTACGTTAGTCGGCAGCCAATAACGTGCCTGCCTGTGATCTCTCGGCCGTGAGCGAACGTGACGCTTGAGCGTCTCGACCACGGCTAAGCGATCGTTACGCAACGAGCGTACCCTTACGGTACTCCATTCGTCAATAGCGTACAGTGTTCTTAGGCCTCTTAAAGGGTTTTAAATAAGATAAATATTTAGCTTTATCATTACACATAGCGGCAGGCAGATTCCCCCTTTTTACACATTGCGGCAAGCAGATTCCCCCTTTTTACACATTGCGGCAGGCAGATTCCCCCTTTTTACACATAGCGGCAGGCAGATTCCCCATTTTTACACATTGCGGCAGGCAGATTCCCCCTTTTTACACATTGCGGCAGGCAGATTCCCCATTTTTACACATAGCGGCAGGCAGATTCCCCATTTTTACACATTGCGGCAGGCAGATTCCCCGTTTTTACACATTGCGGCACACAGTCCCCCTTTTTTGTAGGAAAGAAAGAAAAAGAGAAAGAGGAAAGACAGAAAGAAGAATTACTCTCCGCTGGCTCAGGCTCCTCGGTGCAGCGTCAGACGATTCCCGGGCAGTAGAGAATGAGGAGGAGGGAGGTGGAGGAGGGAGCCGCAGCAGCGCTGTGTCATTGGTGGAGGCGCTGCTGCTGCTGCCCCTCTGCTTCACTATAGGCTGTTCTCGGAAGACAGCCTATAGTGAAGCAGAGGGGCAGCAGCAGCAGCGCCTCCACCAGTAACAAAGCGCTGCTGCGGCTCCCCCCTCCACCTCCCTCCTCATCCTTCCCCCGTCCGTGCCGCTGCTCCTCTCCTCTGTGGGCGGCTGTGCGCTGCGGGCAGCGGTTGCCCGCAGCGCACAGCGGCATGTAATGAGTCAATTTGACTTATTACATGCTTGGGCCCCTGGACAGAGGCGGGCCCCAGTGCAACGCACTGCTTGCACTGGCGGTAGTTCTGCCTCTGGTCCTGTGTCCCTGTGTCAGCAGGCCCTGTAGATCAGGAGAAATCATTGGAAAAATAATGCACAGACACTTTCTCAGTGATTTGCACATGCACAATAGTTTCAGGGGTTATGTTCCTGAATACCTGCGTACACTTGAAGACTGTTGCTATAACACAGAGTCTATTGTGCTGACAAAGAGGAGGGGGCCTGCACAGATCCTGCAGGCAGACCCTATCCACTGTTAAAACGCTACTGTTTTAGACCTCTACATAATGCTAATGTTATATAACAATAATATATATTTTTTTTATTAATACATGTTAGTGGAAGAGGAAACATACTGTACATTTAGTTAAGGTGAAATGTATACAGGTTCAATAACAGTCGTTATCTGTAAATATGAGAGATTACACATCAGATGCACTGTTGCACCCAAAACTAAGGATCTCAGTTCCTTACTTTGTTCAATTGAGAAAGGCCAAGAAGGGACAGGAGATAAGACATGGAGGCTACAATATTGCAGGGGAAAGGAAGACTAATGTCAGGTAAGGGGTAGGGGACGGGCCTGGGCCCCCACTGGACCCGAGTTATTAGTACCACCCCCTCTCGATGCCACTGGTGACAGCACTGTCCCCCCCCCCCCCCTTTCCTGTATGCAGGAAGTTGTGGCCTACAGATGGGACAGCAGGACAGTCCCTCTGAAAGCAGGACATTTGGGAGGTATGGCATTGTACTCTTTATGATTCCTGTTCCCTATTTATTCTAATCCCTATTAGTATGTTCTATTGGTTGTTAATGGTGTCTTACGAAGCAGAATTTGCAATCCTAACTGAATAGGGGCATTCGTTTTTTAAGTAATGTATATTTGATTACATTTACAATACATATATGAAATGTATATTATTTAACAAAGCATTATCCATTTAATGTTCACCTAATGTTTACCTATTAATAGCATATCATTGTTCTAAGCAGTAATCATGTCTTAAAACAATGTTACTTATTTTGAAGGTCAACAGAGCCTTCGTCAGTACCAGGCTGCAGGGTCGCTGCTGCATCAACAACAACATAAGCAGTAGCAGCAGGAAGCACAAGATCAGCAACAGCAGCTAGACACTGAGGGCACAGAACCTGTGAGTATGACGCCATTTGAGATGACGCGTTCACATCTCTTCTTGGGGTGGGTAGATAATAAAGTTCAGAGTGTACAGCGCTCATTTACAGACCGAGGCCTGCATTGCTGATACCCTGGAGGAGCATAATACTTGATCTTCTGCCAATTCTTCCCACCTGAAAAATAAATGGCTGAATTTAGACTAAGCTGCCTGCAGTTAAGCAGACTCTGGATTTTTATCTAAGCTCCCTGAGGACACAGGTATCTGTGCTAGACCTAAACCAGACAAGGGGGGAAAGTAAGTCAAATCCTCCCCTTGAGGCTTGTCTTCAGCAAATCTAATCCAGATGTATATCTGCCATCACCAACCATACAGCTAGTCCTGCAAAGCAGAAGGAAATGCACCCCTGAGCATGTAGCCTGGATAATGAAGAAAAAAAAGAAAAGAAATATATATATATATAATATATATATATATATATATATATATATAAAACGTGTGTGTGTGTGTGTGTGTGTGTGTGTGTGTGTGTGTGTGTGTGTGTGTGTGTGTGTGTGTCTGTCTGTGTGGATAGATCATAGGCGTAATATAGTTGCATATGCCATTTGTAATGCAGACTCTTCATCATTACATTGTTAAACTGAAAAATTGTGATGTTAATAACTATGTTGCACATTAATAAAACGTCTATTAAGATGACAAATCTGTCTGATTAATTTGACTACTGCAAGTTAAAACCGGATCTATTTATTTGATGTATTTATTAGAATATTTTTAAACACAACAACTTAGTAATATGTAAGGTGCCATAAAACGCAGCAGTGATGGAAAGCTGGAATAACAAATCACACAAAAAAACATAAAGGTAGGACAAACACATACAATGCTGATGAAGTACGAGATGCCTAAAAAAAAAAAAAGGTAAGTGAAACTTTTTTCTGTCATCACATATTGCTCGTGGTGCTTCAAGATCTGCCGACACATCCTTTATTATTATTAGCCATAGACCCTGTTTGCTGGAACATTTCCACCCAAGACAGAATAGTTTTATTTGGTGGTGCAGTACTCTGGAAGTTGTCATGAAACTCAGCTGTTACGGATGCTAGGGAAGACCCGCCCAGTGTTATTGAGTCAACTAAAATTCCGACAAAAACTATTTGTTGATGAAGTATTTTTTTAATGACTAAAACGTAACGATAACGAAAATAGAAAATTCTTCGTAACGAAAATGATGACGAGTTATTAGTCCATGATGTCCTGACGAATATTGACGAGACGAAAACTCTTTATTATTTTCGTCAGGATGCCGCATGTCTCGCGATACTGTAATGTACCCAGGAAGCACTGTAGGACGCCGCGGCACGTACTGACGTGGTCAGGCGGGCCTCGTGGCGACTCGGAGACGGAGTGGGGCGTCTGTGTACACTGTGAAGTGGACTGGAGATTGGGGTGACAGAGCTACAATTCAGAGCCCGGCCGGCCCAGGCAGCTTTATCACGCAGCACAGCACGCCGACTCGTAAGCACAGCACTGACAGTAGCAGTGACCAGGACTGAGGAGACCCAGCCAGGGAGAGAGGAGGACACACTTAAATTTAACACCATTTCAGGTCGGGTAAGAAGGACAGGACCCCCATCACCATGTATAATGTGGCACAGGATATATATATATATATATATATATATATATATAGTCAGCGTCCGGAGTCTTACCGGTACGCTGGGGCCACGGGGCTGGCCTCCTTGGCGATGTGCGGGCAGCGGCGGAGGTGGGCTACTGCGCCGGATCCGTGGGCAGCAGTAGCGGCGTTAAGGGGGTCCGCTCGTGGCGGCAGGTCTCCGCTACAGTGGGTCGCTCTCGCTGAGCTGTTGCTAGGAGACCAGGGGCAGTGAGCATTGTGGCTTTGCAAAACGTCTGCATTACTGGGCGCCGCCATGTTGGAGACCAAGTTTCAAGCATAGTTCCTGTTTCTTCCAGCCAATCCAGGGGAAGCTCTCCCTATAAAAGGGGGATGGTTTAGGACAGGGATGCCAGTGCTTCAAGTTACAACCCTGTGTAGGTGCTTTAGCCTGTGCTCCCAGGATTCCTGCTGTATTCTGGTTCCTCCTGATCCTGTTTGGTCGGTTCTCTGTTGCTGCTGCAGCTCTGCCGTCTCTAGCCTGTTACTGCCTGTGGAAGCGCTCCTGGAAAACCCGGTCCAGTAAGACTCTTTGGGCACAGTCGGCCCCGGGTCTTCTGCCTCGTCTTTCAAGCCACACTCCACAGATCTCCTTCACCAGCCACGCCTTTGTACCACCGACCACAGTCTGCAGATTAGTATCTTCAGCCTCGTTTAACAAACCACAGTCCACAGTCCTTGTCTCCAGCCACGTCTTCAACCACCATCCACAGTTCCACAGTTCATCATCTACAGTCTCGTCTTTCAAGTCACAGTCCACAGTTCTTCGCCCCCTGCCACGTCTTTAACCATCGTGCTCCAGCCTCGGTCCTCTACCTCAACCCTGTACATAATAAATACTTTCCATTGACTCTTAAACCCCGCCTACGTTCTTCATTGCTCCGTGTCCCATGCGAAGGAACTATATCCAGCCCCCTCATCTGGTTCATTCACAGCCTGCTATCTCCTCGGGCAAACCTCAGCTGCCGGATCCTCAAACTTTGCTAGATGTGACAGTAAGCACTGGCCAAATGGATTCGACAGGTGATCAGGCCTCAGGAGGGGATTCAACTGCAGATATCTGGTCTCGCTTAAATAAGCAGGAGGCCACACAATCTCAAATTGTGCAGTTCATGCAGAGTATGTCCGAACGTCTTGATTCTCTCTGTGTTGCCATGACGGCCCCTCAAGTATCTACAGCTGCTCCCACATTAGAACCTCAGGTCCCGCTTCCTCCTGTACCAGTACCACTTCCACGGTTGCATTTGCCACCTCCCAGTAAATTCGATGGGAATCCAAAACAATGCCGCGGGTTTCTTAACCAGTGCGAAATCCAGTTCGAACTACAGTCAACTTCCCATCAGCACGAACCAAAGTAGCCTATATAATTTCTTTACTTACCGGGCAAGCGTTGGAATGGGCTTCACCATTGTGGGAGAGGATGGATCCCATCTTATCTAACTATCCAGAATTCGTGGCCACCTTTCGCAGAATCTTCGACGAACCGGGCAGGACTTCTGCCGCCTCATTGGAGATCCTGCGCCTGCATCAGGGCACGCGTACGGTCAGTCAGTACGTGATCCAGTTTCGCACCCTTTCCTCAGAACTGAACTGGAACGAGGAGGCTCTCATTGCAGCTTTCTGGAGCGGTCTTTCCGAGAAGATCAAAGATGACCTCGCAACTCAGGACGTACCTGATAAGTTGGATAAACTAATTTCTTTATGCAATAAGTTAGACCTTAGGTACAGAGAACGCTGTATGGAGAGGTTGCGGTCAGATCGCCCTAAGCCTAGAGTTGTTCTTCCACCAACACCATCATTACCAACTGCGGAAGAACCCATGCAGATTAATCGCTCCCGCCTCTCCAATGAAGAACGTCAGAGACGGCGACAAGGGAACCTCTTCCTGTATTGTGGTGCATCTGATCACTTTGTTAAAACTTGCAATCTACGTCCGGGAAACGCCCGCTCCTAGTTTGTGCTGGAGAGGTCAAGCTAGGAGAATTCTCAGAATTATATACCAAGAAAGAGTCTGTCCTGTTAACCCAATTGGAGCTCCCTTCTTCTTCTCTTCTCATCCCTGCACTACTCGACTCCGGAGCCGCCGAAAGTTTCATTATGTCAGCTTTGGTCAAACGATCTGGAATACAAACGGTTCCTTTGGATCGTACCATTTCTGTTACCGCAGTGGATGGAAGTTATATCCCTGAGGGGATTATATCCTTTTCGTACTATTCCTCTCAAGATGAAGGT